>NC_143561.1:57051538-57205384 GCF_054136105.1 Typopeltis vanoorti
AGTCATCTCAGTTTCTGTTTCAGTGGAGTTGTAAACGTGTCGAAATTAGATACGAATAACGCCGCTCTGGGTAACTGGAGTTTAATAAAATTTGTGGATCTGAACCACCCGATGTTTTTATTAAACATCGGGTGGTTCAGTTTTGATTTCAATTGGGACTTCTTTTTTAAATCGGCAAATTTCAGCAAAATGACTTTGAATGATGTTCAATAGGATGTAATGAAATATGACATTCAAGATCTCTATTAAACCACAAACCAGCCAGTCGGCTTTTTATGTGAATCCTACTAAAGGCAGGTTGTAAACCTGTCTTACATTTAGTATCCTGGATGGACATATTACGGGAATGCTCTAGAGAACAAACATGGCACATTTTTAAAGCCATTTCAGGCCTCCAATAAGCAAGAAGGTCTTGCATAGAATTCATTAACCAAGATTTTAATCGCAAATCCATGCCACTCTGGGATTTGATTTTAAAGTCTATTGGTTGGAGAATGGACTGTATTTACTGTCATACAATGGAATGTATGACATTGCCTACCGTTAACCAGGTAAACAAAGTCATAAACAAGCGATAAAATTTGACGTACTCATAGGATTGTTGCCGCTCAAAATTATTTGGATATAACAGACATTATTACGAAATGAATTAAAACAGTTAGTGAGATGCGAAGTTGATCATATGCATACGCCCAATATATTAATTTTCATTGCAACATTCCAGTCTTGAGTTGAAAAATTTTTTGCGTTATAATTCTATGCACAAAATTATAAAAACATAAACAAATAAATGAAACCGTAGTTTAAAACATCGAGATAAGCTTGAAGTTGTCAGTTATAAACCAAATTAGCAGCAACACAAATAGAAAATATTTGTATAATACAACCAATGAGTCATAAAATTATGCACTGCATAATTCAGATGTTTGGAATAGAGTTCTTATAGTATCCATAACACGATGAGGGTATATTGAGTCTAGTATTTGCGGGTTCTCTAGCAAATTTGTCTTCCCACCTCCCCCATTTTTTTTTTTTTTTTTTTTGAAGGATGAAAAAAAAAACCCAAGTTTCTGGGAGGAAAAAAAAAAAAAGCCTAACTCCTTTTCTCTTCAAGCGCTTATAAAATTCCCTCATATTCTAAAGAGTCCAACCAGGACTTTGTAACGGAAGGGCAAATATCGTGACGTCCTCACAACTTCGCTAAATAGAATCTTAAGGTTAAGGATGGTGCTGAAAACAACACTACAAGAATCTAAGCTTAATAATAAAAAGTGTCAGAGAAATTTCATTATTAGAATGATTTCGAAATATGATCATTATAATATTACTTCCTCACGATAAATTTAGTCAAAGCAGAATGATGGATGTACAGTGCATAAAGAGAAAAATGTCACTAGAATGGCATTATAAATTATTTATTTTGTTTAACAGCCAATGAACTATACTGCACATAAAAAGTGGCAATCCCTTTAAAATCGGAAGGCAGGTTTAGTTGTTTGTTATTATTTAGTTAAAGCAATGAAATTACTATTCATAGGAACGCAAGACAAGGAATTAGTAATATTAAAGAGTCAAAGAGTCCGTTGATTTATTTATAGGGCTCTACCGGAAATGGAATAATTGTGATAAACAACAGACATCTAAGAATTTGTCAAGAAGGATTAAGAAAAAAATTAAGGTAATTTTATGATAGGAGGAAAAAAATATTTTAGAGATATGTCATCAAATCATTAAACCAAAAGAAGCAAAATGGACTTTATTATTCGTTAGTTTCTTAAATAAGGCTCGAAATTAGGTTTTTTTTTTTTTTAAGGTTCTAGAAATAGTTATGTAACGATATTTTATTACAAATACCTAGTAAGAATACTATTACTAATGAACGAAGTAATATCATTAAGTGAGAGTTCTTGGAAAGAAATCTAAGTATCCATGTAACATTGTGTGTGTGTGTGTGTGTGTGTGTGTGTGAGATAAAAATTACTGAACTTGGTTCATTTCTAAGCAAATTTAAATACTATTATTTATTTATTAAATGAAATATTATTATGCAGGTGAGGGCATGCAATATTGTCTCTTTCCACAAATAACAATCTATATAAATGTATGTGTGTGTGTGTGTGTGGGGGGGGGTAATTCCATCTACAGACGATTGGAAACCGGAAACCTATATCACATGATTACTTCAGACGGGCTGAAATTTCTTGTTTGTAATAATGGGCTTCATTATCCCAGCTTTTACTCTCTTACTCTAATTAGCAGATATTGAATTGAAGTTTCATTATACATTATACATACATACAAAAAAAAAAAGAGGTAAAGTTATTTTTAGTAGTAAAGTTCTAACTGCACATTTTGCATTTTAGCCTTCAACTCAGAAACATGCAGTCAAACATCCCCCCCCCCACAACAGCACCGAATATTTAGAATCCCAAGCGTTGCTCGAAGCACTTTGTAATAAAGAATTTAGAAAAGGTAAAACAAAGAATCCTTGTTGGGGGAAAAGGTAATCATAGTTACACCACACTTACCATTGTTCTGACGCAAGACTCGTTTGCCTGGATTTTCTAAAAATCTGCTAAAATGACATCCCCCCCCCCTTATCTACGGAATAGCGTCACGTTTTCTCTACTTTAACATTTTCAAAAATAAGTTCGTGTTTAATTCTGGAATGGGAATATTTTACTCTAAGGCGGATATCAAGATCTAGTTTATAAAACATGAAATCAAAATCGATACTGAAACTACATTCTGAGAAGAGATAAGAAATGGCAATCGATATCGATACACCCAATACATTCTAAGGAAAAAAATAAATAAAATAATAAATAAACTATAGTTTTAGATTTCTGGAGTATTTATATTTACCCATAATCAAAATTTATCAGTAGCAGCAGTAGTAGGTGCTATTTTGTTTCCTTATGATTTTAGATTTAACAAATATAACAGACAAAATGAACTTATAATATTCAGAATAGTCTTCGGCAAAGCATAGAACAACATTATTTTTCATAGTCTAACAATACTTACGATTATAATTCACCATTATTGTTACAATATTAGCGTAACATTGCACGCAAGAACTACGAAATATATATTATTAAATCTTGTAAAATTTCGTGTTTTTTTTTTTTTATATTTTAAGGAATTGCAACATTGTTGAACTATAAGACTTTTCGAATACGGAAACCTGGAAAACTTATTTGTCAAATTTTAAAACTAGACCTAAAATACAGTGTATTTCAATGTTATTTTCCCTTTAGACAGTGTCTAAAATAAACTCAAAGTCTGACTTTGAGGGATAAAATTATTTTTGCACTTTCCAGCAACAACAAATGAAGTTTTGCGTGTAAATAAAAAAACTTCACTATTTACATATAAAAATCACCTCCTAAAAAGAAACATCTCTACGACGAAGTGTGGTTTTGTATTCAGAGCAGATCGACCATTTGTCGAGAAAGCACAGAAACCGCTGTTAGTAATCCTTTGGTTATTTAAATATATCAGATTGAACAAATAAGATATGTATGATCAGCTTTGCTTTTTACGGCAATAACATAAGGTACTGCTATAAATATGGATTGCAGAAATCTGCAACGTTGTTTATAAGAATGCAGCATTTGTTGTATCGTAACAAAATGTAGAGTTTAAGCGGCAAAGCAAAAATGATTGAAGCAAAAAAAACGAACAATATTACGACACGTAAGTCATGTAACAAATTATGTTGTCAAATGGTTTATTAGTCACTTTAAGACTAATTTCAAAGAAACTTTAAGTATTTAATATTCTGTATTATTTAATCTCTTAAAATATTAAAGCAATGAAAATTGATGGAAAGTACATTATTCAATTAAGTAGCATAATACACCATTTATTAATTAGAATAATAGTAATATTCATTTGAAGTTTTGTTACTATACCATAGTATTATCATATAGTATTATCATATAATAGTATCTCATATTATCATAGAGTAGTATCTCATATAGTATAGTAGCAATCATAATATTAACAATATATAGTAGCAATCACAATACTAACAGTATATCATAATATAGTAGTACCATGTAGTAGTAGTATCATATGGTAGTATCATAATACTGACACTATATACAAGATTAACGCTACTTTTTCTTATCGATGTTTTATTTTATATTTTATAAATAATTTCGAAGAAATTATTTATAAAATATAAAATGGCCTTTGAAATGTGGTGCTATAGGAGAGCTCTGAAAATCCCATGGACAGAACATGTGACAAATACAGATGTCCTGCAGAGAATGAAAACACGGAGATCTTTATTACAGGAAATGATCCAGAGAAAGATGAGATTGACAGGACATGTACTGAGAGGTTCAGCAGGACAGAGGATATTAACAGTTTTAGAAGGAAAAATTATGGGAAAAGGATCAAAAGGCAAAAAACGAAGGACATGGCTTGAAGATACAAGATCATGGCCAGGATCACATGGCTATGCAGAAACAAAAAGGAAAGCCACCAACAGAGAGAACTGGAAGGACTGGAAGGACCCTCTCACTGAGGAAGCTACTTGAAGAAGAAATAATTGCTTTGGTTATTTTTATGCCTATAGATGGGTGTATCAACACACCTACTATATTTTTTTTTGCAGTGGTTGTTAAATCAACATTATTATTGCCTTTGATAATTCTCAATGAATAATAATCATGGATCTTTCCTTTTTATGTCTTATATTGGATTCCCAATTTTTTCATAGCGCATATCGTGAAGCAAAAACTTTCAGTTGTTCAAAGGCACACACACACACACACACACACACACACACACACACACACACACACACACACACACACACACACACACACACACACACACACACACACACACACACACACACACACACACACAGTTCTTCTCTTTTGAATATAGTCTCTATAAATTATAATTCTAACAGAACATAATAACTGTTCAAAGCAATTATTTCAAAGATTTCTTATGTAGTTGTACACAGCCGTTCGTTATTATTAACGCACTTTTTAACATATATTTCCCTCTTCTGAATTCGTTTAACAATATGCCTAAATATTTTATTATGATTTCTTTTTTTCTTTTTTTTTTTGTATAAACACTGTTCAGCACATGTAGAAAAGCAAATGATTATCGATGAAATATATTCTTTAAGATACATGTAAATTATCTATTCATGTACTTCCAATATTAATTCCGGATTTCTTTGTTTACTATCTCTTCATATAGAAGGAGAGTAATCCGTATTACGAATTAATACTAGAAGATGAAAATTAAATTCAGATGAAAGAGTGAAACATCATCTAGGATAGTGATTTGTCGATGTTAAGACTGGAAAAAAAAAGGTAATGAATTTTTATTTATTTGTTATTATTTTTTGTTAGTTGAGTGAAAAACTAAAAGATAAAATGGGAAAGAAAGTAAAAAAAAAAAAAAAGTTTGTTCTTTCCATGGCTGCAAGAGATTCGAGATATTGTTATTGTTAGATAGTTTTTAATTTATGACCTAAGCAAACTAATTTTGTTTGTTAATTCTTCTTGCTGATTTATCTGTTTTGAAGGACGAAAAACCAAGTTTCCTGTCATTCCTCGTAGGAGACCGCCAAATATGGAGATCTAAACTTTAACTCAAGATGAAGATGAATATTTCATATGCGAGATAATCTTTTCTCTTTTTTTTTCATAACTTAATTAATTTATCCTACTGTTTAAATTAAATCAAATATTGATAAAACAGATCTTGTTTAATCCGTTTTAATCCACACAGATTAACTTCTGGATTAAACAGATCTTGTTTAATCCAGAAGTAAAAATTGGAGCAATCGTCTCACACCTAGTCATGAAATTTATCTGCACCTACCTTTTTGATAATAACCTTATTATCCTTTTTGATAATAACCTTAAAAAATACGGTATTTATTATGTATCAGTAGATTTCTTCAACTGGTTATTATTAAATTACAGAATAATATTTGATCGATAACCTTAAAAAGTTGTTATGATTATTACGTAATGCAACATAAACGTTTTCATTTATTATCAGCTTACAAAAGAATGCGATTCGTATATTTGGTAGTTTAAAAAATTATATAAAACTATTTAGATATGTAATAAATGTTTGAAATAATTTTAACAATGATCTTATATTTATGACGTTCTTTGATTTGCATCGCGAGAGGACAGCTTATGCGAATGTGTTTAGTCTAATTCATCTCTTATGCTTATGAGAAACAAGATCACGGAGCATAATGAATCTAACTGTTTTGAACATACTATACGCTGATAATTAAAAGTGTATTTCCAGTAGGTGTTTATCTTTCCGCATAAACTCAAATTATTTCAAAAAGTGATTCAATTATCAGATGAAAAACTCTACACCGTACCAAACTGGTTTCAACCCTCGTATTATTTTTTTTAAAATAAGGAATGTCGATGTCTTACTTTGTTTTATGAAGTTTGTATGTAAATTGTTATATATATTTTTATGATATGTACCATTTTTACGAACGCATTTTAATGTGTACAATTTTCACAGTAATATAACTGCTAAGGTTTATAAACAAAATGTTTTAAGTCCATCAGAAAATTAAAGTCTGTGCTATAGTTACCTGTGTTCAATTGATATCTCCAATATGTTATCGATATTGATATATTGATAGATATTTGATATTGATATACCGCATACATTATTATATTAGGCGTAGGTTTCTGTGGTTTAGCAGCTCAAAAGAAAGATTTCGGTATTGTAACCACATGTTTATTAAGATAAATAAAGATAAACAAACCCGACAAGTTTCGTATGTTGTTTGACTTACATCTTCAGGGGTTAAAGGTGACTAAAAGTTTAAACACAAGAAATGAGAAATTACTCAAAATAGTCCATTAGATGTTGTTATGGCAATAACAACATCTAATGGACTATTTTAATTTGGACTAATTATTAATTTGATGAACAGTTTTTCTTGTGTTTAAACTTTTAGTTACCTTTAACTCCTGAAGATGTAAGTCAAACGATCTACGAAGCTTGTCGGGTTTGTTTATCTTTGTTTATCTTAATAAACATGTGGTCAGAATACCGAAATCTTTCTTTTGAACATTATTATATATTTGATATTTGAAGAACTAATATACCACATACATTATTATATATGTTTGTATTAGGTGTCTTTCGAAAACATATATTTTATAGAGACCAATACTTATAGGTTTAATAACAGTTATATCCAATTATCTTTTTTTCCGCAAGCAATTTATAGTTAAACATTTCAGCAATAGTTCCAAAATGTGTATCCGAATGTAGGCTTCTGGTTTCGAGATAATTCGATTTTAGTTGTCAACTATTTTGACATAATATGTATGTGTGCACGTCATTTCATGTTTTGTCTATGTTAGCTGTATTATTATTATTCTCATATCGTTAATAAAAAAAATCGGAGGGTGCGTCAATCTGATACTTGCAATAACTATAAACTACTACATGACAAAAGACAAAGGATTAATGAAGTATACTTGTTTTTGCTAATATAACCAGAGAGCCCCTGATGCATGTGTACAGAAAATCTCCAGAACTTATCGTGCTTTTTTTTTTTTTTTTTTTTTTTATACCACCGGAGAGTCTATCCTAATCTAAAATGGAATTCATACTCAGTATGGTATACGAAATATCATAAATAATGTGCCGAGAACGCAAATTAGAATAAAAATATTGTAAATCACAAAATGCAATTGACATCAGGGGCATTAAGCCTCATGGACAAAGCTGTGTTATGCGATTCTGCTAATGTTCATTCTGTTATAACGATTTGACTAGCTTTATCATCTTCTGTAGCTAGCTTATTGTTCAAATTTATGTCTCGTGAGTACGTGTAGCATCTAAGATGTCTATCAGATACAGAACTTCCCAAACTCATTGTATTTATACTATCTCATAAAACGTATCACCTTCCCTATTTTCATTAGTCACATATTAGCAGTTTGCATTTAATGTATTAAATTAATGTATTTATGCATTTAATGTATTTATTTTGTTTAATAGTTGAATACCAAGTATGTTGTAACTTAAAATACTTTTTTTTTTAATCTATAGGACGTATACAGATGAAATATATGATTGGATTTAAATTTCAATAGCCAATACAGAAGCTACACAAGAGAATCTATTATTAGAACACATCCATTTGCAAAAAATACATCAAAAGAAGAAACGTCATTTATTGTTTAAGAGTTCTACAAGTATTGTACAAATAAGCCAAAATGATTCAGTTGATTTAACTCATCGGAAATATTTTGATAATTTTAACTCATCGGAAATATTTTGATGGATTTTGGTATTGCATAAGCTGAAATATTCATGTTTCCTTACACAACCATTGTAATTTAAATAATAAATTAAATATTTTTTAAAATAATTTCTTGTTGTTTTAATGACAATTATTAACAGTGATTTCTAGTAATTATTTTACTTGTTCGGTTATTTTTTCGTGAAAAAAAAAAAAGTGATTCTGTGATGGGGAGGTGACATCTTCCCTGTCGTAAATGTACATATTACAGGAGCAGAAGCGCCTTGACTTTCTTAGTTATTACTATCTAAATATAGGTTTATATATACAGTATATTATAAATAAACTGTTATTTTGAAATGATGCATAATAGTTCGTTTCCATATATACTACCGATTATTCTTAAACAAAGAATTGTCGCATCAAACTGTGGCAATTCTTATGCATGTTACAATGAACGTAAAAAGCATTAGCAGATCATTTTTTTTTTTTAAGAGGACATTTTTTTCATACTGTTTCGTTATTATGTTTTGTTTTCCGGGAATCAATGCATATTTCTTATATTTAACATTTAATTCAAATTATTGGAATATTCGATAAATTGTCAAGAATCACATGCTATGTTTTTGAATACAATAATTTTACCTTTCAGCGATAACCTCACAAAATTAAAATTATCTTTGCATTTCTTTCTTTCGGTGTTATTATTATTATTATTATTATAAAATAGTTACTCTATATTGTGCAATTACTCGGTTCAAACGAAGTGAGACGTTCTTCTCCATGTTTAAACATTAAACCATTTAATCGTACAGTGTATTGATTTGTGCCATATAACGGCATGCCATAAATCAATATATATCCCTCTATCTAGCTTAGAAAGGGAAAGAATATTCACCGCTCCTTATGAGTGAGAGAGTATGCTTACACATTTGTTTTGTGCATAATTCCTATTTTCTGTCAATTCCTTCTTATAGATGAATCAACTTAGTGCATAATTCGTTAAATGTATTTTAGCCTAAGACATTCGAAAACATTTCAATACGACTAAATTAAAATTTCCTTTATTATTATTATTAAATTCAACAAAAGTTGAATTAGGATATAATAGAGTGTAAAGTATAATAAGTATTAAAAGATATTGTGAAGAAATATAAAAAGTGTTAGAGGGAGATATACTTAGTTGCATTAAGTACACTATTTTTTCTATCACGTTAAGTTGCAATAAATTCTACATCATGATACACATTATTTCCGCTATATAAATTTGAAATAAGTGTATCTACTGTACCTAGATTGTTGTTTGCTTAAGGTATATTTTTCCTTATTCCATCCAGATGAAGAGCGAATGCTTCCGTCTTTTTTCTCTTCAGATCGAAAGACCTGGATTCGAATGCCGTTTGTTGACGCGAGATAACTTTATAAGGCTTTTCAGCTGAAGGTGAGTTACTTTGGCGGTAAATATTTTTCTCTCCAAATCTCAGGATTTTCAGCACGAGATTTCAACATATAGACTGCAAAGCAGACTGTGAAAACAACTATTAGTTATTCAGTCGGATTTGTTTTGAATGACCGTGATGATACAGGGTGGCTTGACGTAAGCATAAACTACTAAAATGATTTCAATGGGGGGAGGGGATGCTTATCTTGAAGTTTGTGCACAAACAAGTTAAACGCATAAATTTAAAGTACTTTTCACCACATTATATGGCAGTTTAAATTATAAATAGGTTGTTAAAGAATAAGTACCTATACTAATAGCCAGAAAGCATGAACATAAAAAAAAAAAAAAAAAAAACAGCTTCACCTATAATAGATTTAAAGGATGTATTACAACCAAAGCCAATAGGCTTTTGAATCATCGTCTCGTATTTATTGTCATCGTATCCTGAAGGCACGTGAGAAAAATGGTGCGTTTAGAGCGGTAGTTCTGTCATTACCCTTATTGCTGAAATTGGAGGGGGGGGGGTAGGAAAAAAGAAGGGAACATAATCACAGAATGGAATGACATGTTAGTAGTACAGAAAAGTTGTCGTTTAGAACCTGAAATACAGCAAAAGCATCTGTTTACCAAATATGCGTATATGACGTACTGGCATTTCTTAAAATAGACGTCACAATATCTACAAATCTTTCTAAACAGCGTTCAAAGAAAGAAAAGTTGAAATATGTTTATTCTTCATAGAAGCAGAAATGAGGTTAGGGTATTGAGTTTATAAATGAGGAAAGCGCAGTATAATGGTAGTGATATGAATAAGTAACAAAAAAGCACTCCAGGAAATACTATAATAAAACACACAAAGTCTTTTGAGATGTTTGGAAAAAAGTAGGTTAGTGGAAATATATATATTTTTTATATAACATTTCGATCACACTATTATGAAGCTTAGAAATTCAAATTTGTTATTCTGTAGCGGTTATTAATTATTCTGAAATACACTGATAACCATTTAATACGTGTGTGAAAGTTCTTGTTTTTTTCTGGTATTATTTCTTGAATATAAATGAATTTTTTTTTTAATGTATTACTTGAGATTTGGGATTTGCTGTATGTGTTGTTAAGGAGAATGAACAGATAAATCTGCAATGATTAGCTGATTGTTCAGGAATTTATAAATTGCGTGCTTTAGCTAGCGTGTTTACAGGTCATGTTTGATGGGGGAATCAAGTTATTATTATTATTTTTTTTTTTTGGTGGGGGACCCTTCCACTTCTGAGATCGATTAACACCATATTTTTGATCGAAAGTCCTTCTAAAGGTTTTTCACATCCTAGACGGATCTGAACCCAAACATTTACCACTAAGGAGGTCGCTCAAGTTGTTGGAGAGTACCCAAGAGGATTTCGTTTGCCCTAGTCATTTTTATAGGTATAAAATGATCAAAATCTGAAAATTATCTAACAGGTATCCTACTTTAAGCTGATATTCTTCTGCATTATTTAAATTAACATGATTTCCAAATAGAGGAAACTTAAAAATAGACTTCTGTTTGAAAAGTGCTATAGATGAGATCGAGCCTTCAAGTTCAGTAAATAAACTCTAAGGCTTCTTTTGCTAGTAAAAAAAAAGCTTTATTCTTGGCACCAAAAGTGTTTAATTTTGCTACTAAAAATATCTTTTTTGTACACCACGCGAGTACTATGTGTTTCATATATTTTATTTAAATCATTTGTGTTCTTAAATTATATGAGAATTTAATCTGCCCGCACGTATTAAGCATATTTTCAGAATTCATATTTTAAATTGGACAAAATATTATGCTTTATAACCTTTAATATTTTAATACAATAACAAATATATATTTCATAATAATATAATAAAATAAATAAACGTTAAATGGACAATTGTATTGTTCAACTAATTTTTTACAAAAAAACGATCCTTCAGTTACTGTTATTATATTCAAAGTTCATTCTTATAGCAAACGCAAAATTATATTTTCATGTAAACATATTAACAATATGTTAACAATCTCATTTTTGATCAAAAGAAAGGGTTTTAAGTTACGCACTGCAATGATAAAGTAGCAGAGTAATTGTTACCACAGATTCAACAGATGCCCATGGAACAGCTGGAGTTTATTCTTGATTAAAAATAAATAAATAAAATCCCAATTATATCGCAAGTTTTCTAATGAATAAATGATTCTGTTCCTTAGATGAAAATCCCTTTTGGCTACATGCATAAGATTAAGTAGGATTCACATAAAAGAAAAAAAAAGCGAATTGAAATTGCAATGAAAGAAATTTTCCTCACCTATAAATGAAACTAAATATCCTTCTGATCGGTTTCAGCAAACCACTCATATACTTAAATATTCCACCGATTTCATCGATATAGACTTTTAAGTAATTCGTAAAGCATTCTTTCCACGGCTAGGAGATCCTAATACTTGGTAAAATAGTAGGTTAAAAATATTTTAGCAATATTTTTTTTAACCCAGTTAACACTGAACTGTTCTTCCAAACTCTAATTCCTTTATAAACTTAAAACTTTTTTCTATCTCACCATTTTCTAAATAATTATCTAAAATATAAAATATTTTATAATAAATAATTATTCAATTTATATTTAAAGTAAAATTTCAAGCAAATAAACAAAATATAAGATATAAACTTTAACATAAAATTGGAAACCATAGAAATTAATGTATAGAGAAACTGAAATAAAAATGGACGATTAAAATTGCATTTAGTTCATCATTGTTATAATATAATATCTAGTGAATATTTTTACCCCATACTAATTATTTGGCATGTAATGCAAATGTGACTCAGCTGATTAAAACATGATTATTTTTAAAGTTACGATATATACTGTAATCGCAGTGCAGTTATATTTTTCAGATTTTGGATACCAATCACGGCACGAATCTACGGAATTCTAATTGTCGAAGTAAAACATTTACTCCCACAATGAGTTTTTAGGCTCCATGGAGGTTTACAAGTAATGTTCAAATGAATTTCTTACTGAAAGAGTCAAATAAATAAAATACTGAAACCCTTACTGTATTTGGTTTTTGAACTGCAATTTGTATTTGTCTTAGTAGAGATAATTAACATCGCTAAGATTATTTAGGAGTGAAAAAAAAAAAAAAAGGAGGATTTGTCTTCTTAACGAAAATTTACTGAATATAAGAATTTATAAGCAACTCATAAAATATAAATTCAGTGTTAACTTAGGCATAGCACTATAAACACACTGATTTCGTTAAATAGAAGTATTTTGCTTTTTATTAGAATGCAAAGTACTGATATGACGGATGGTTTCAATTTTTTCCCCTTTTAACATATTTTATATTATTTTTTTCCCAACTTATAAAACCTATAAAAGAGCATTGTTCACGGTATAATAGTAGTAGTAGTATAAGTGAGCTAAATAGAAAGAGAAACGACAGTATTCCTACTTGGAAGATTTTACTTGGATAAAAAAATATTTTCAGTTTATTGCTGCATTTTTAACTGATCGCCTGAGAAGCTATCGTTTCGAAACGAATGATCTGATCACTCGAAAACCTCATTACTTATAATGAACGAACTCATAATCTGTATCTAACAGGAGTAAACGCTTTTCAGAAACTATGATACTTAAAACTAGCTTGAGCTAATAAACATTGGAACACATAGATTTGAAATGTCTGTTCCAAACACAAATAAAAATTTGCTATTTGAAACTTTGCAAAAATTAATAAATTTAGTTTTAATTGTAATCTTTATTATATAATATTTTATTGTAATCTACACACCCACACCACACACACACAGAGTTACATTTAATAGATGTAGTAAATAAAATTATTTGGCTACAATTTTTAGCATAATTCAAACTAAAATAAGTTTCAAGTTAAAATATGTTAATACGCTCCTATAACAAGGAAATACATGATAATAATGTAATTATAATTAGGAAATAACCTATACTATCATAGGTGGCTATTTAGCAATGCTAGTTATCAAAATAAATAAATAAATAATAATAATAATAACTGAGTTCGGATCGAAGAAAGAAAGATTTTAATTTCTTGTAAGACTCATACTCTAATTTAAGAAAGCAGATATTTCTTCTTGAAATATCTACTGCTAAAAATGGTTATAAAATTCAGTTTATTGATTTAAAGTATTTTAAAGCTGTATGCCGAGTTAATCCACAGAATATATTCACATTTAATTACAGTTTTCGCTTTACTAGAAAAGCTGTTAACAATCTATTCAGAAAAGTTGAGAAGAAATAGTAATTTAATACTACCTAATTTCATAAAAAAATTTAACCTGCAGCTGAATGGCCGAACAAGATAATGTGATTGTAGAATCTAATGGTTCTACAGAATTCACACTAGAAGGGGGGCCTACAGATAACAGCAGTTTCATGATCACAGTTTCAGACCCGCCCACATCTAGCTTGGCAACCGGAACCATCAGCATAGGCAGTGATTGTGTCGGTAGCTTTCTGCTCCACGTCTACCCCATGCCATCATCATCACCATAAAGTAATGTCTCCAACATAGACACTTTTAGGACGTCACAAAGTCATGTCTCTCAGCTGTATAACTCACTATTATTCGCTCCACGTACAAAAATCAAATTCGGTTTATTCTCGATTTATGAAATCAGAAAATAATTGTTAAGGTAAGTCCACTTATTGTTTTCCTACTTGATGGAAATAACCGAAAGAAATATTTTATTCAGTTTCAGTATGGAATTAAGTACATCTAAAACGTCAGGTTGCTAAATAATAATAAAATCGATGTTTAAAATTCAAATGACATTAAAGAACTAACTTTTATCAAACCTTTTTTCAATGTTTTAAAATATTACCGAGGTAGTAAAATTCAGGCTACATTTGCTACAGTGTTTATAATCGGAGTATATATATATTATTTTGTTTTGTCATGTTTAATTGTCATGTTTAATATTCTGAGTATGATATTTGTATGAATGCAAGATTTCTTGCTAATTAAAATGTTACTTTTTTTTTAGAATTGTTCCAGGATTGCTACTATTGCTTACGATTTTTATTTAGATATTTAGAAATATATTATAATTTTCTTTTATATGAAATATTAATGCAAAATAAAATACTTAGAATTTTAAATGTGTCAATATACTGATTATTTCATGTAGTATAGAATATATTTTTTTTATTTGAAAGCAAATTATACTTGACAAGAGATTATATACTGTTTTACTCCTTTATCCAAGTGTAATCAAAACGTTTGCTCGTGAACTGTCTTCGAGACGGTTACTAGTATATAGACTGATGACTTCGCATCAATTGCTTTAGTATCCCATAATGCAAATGATTAAATTTCTTGGCAAGTATAATTTACTTGAGTATCGCACCCTGAGTTTTTATATGTACATTTAAGTTTCTACAATACTTTTTTTTTTTAGATAAGAGTATTATCTGACAACTGACACTCTTTCCGTTACAGTTTAGAATTGATCTGCCTAACTCGATATACTAAAATTGATTTTAATTTTTGAAAATTTAAACTCTTTATTAAGGAAGTTAAAACATCAGCGATTTTAGGCACAAAATACTTCTTTGCGTTTTTGAGTTTCCTTATCCTTATAAGGACTGGCTTAAAGGGGCGAAGCAAGAATGCTTTTCATCTTCCCCGTTATCTGTAGAGGACAGTGTATGGATAAGGTGTTATTGAGCTATTAAAGCTCTGATCATGGCAGGAGGGTAACAGCAATAGCCGAGCCTCAGTTAGAACTTCATTGGCTACAGCATTGCCATCCATTACCCTCCAAGGGTATTGGATTGAATGAATCAATCACCGCATCTCACGGTCGATTGATTCTCTCAACCCCCATTGTTTTTGAGTTTCACCAATCATTTCTTAATTTGAGATGTTAACATAAGATAATCTAGTTGGTTTATAGAATTATTGTTTATATTTGATTTTTAAAATGTATTTTATTGTAGTTAATCATATTTTCAGAAATCCATATTTCAAAATACACTTTTCTCTTTAGTTTTGTTGAAAGATAGCAGAAAATTAGTAATTTAAAAGCGATTGTCTTGGTTTATGATAATATTACGAAATTCAATATACACAGATTATTGCACATAATTCCAAGGATGCTGATTTTTTGAGGAAAAAGAATGATTAAACCGCCTTTAATAAGCACATTTCCCATAACTTTATTCGACTCAACACTTTCCCCTCAAGAAGAGAAAACTTAAAAAACTCGCAAAAGAATACGTATTTATTATTCCAAGCAACAGTCGTTATATAACGTGCTCTGATTCTATAGCCGAAGCTCGAAGCAAGTTTGAACAAGCCGTTTCGTTCACTGATAAGATTATTTAAGAATAGCTTCGGATGCCTTCTCACCGCAACAAATCAGAGAAGGGAAACTCGTTTCTGGAAACAAGAGTAAATAGTTAGGAATTACAGGAAATAAGGAACGAATAGAAATGGTAGTTTCTACGTCGCTCTTAGAGCTTATGTTCTGGGATGCAGCTGTAAGTTTCATGAGTGGTTTGGGAATTCCTGCAATCAGTATGTTGGACGTGCGGTCACAGGAATGTTGATTATAAAGCCACGTGCCGTCTTGCTGTAGCAGAGCACACTCCTGGGATGTGGTGTCCCAAGCAAATGATAGACCTAAATGACTTTGTAGGATTATAATAAATTTTCGAACAGAAAGTGGAAGAAAGTTGTTTAGGAGAGTACTGCTGACCTTTTGCAGAGAAACCTTCGGGCCTTCTCACTGGAATCTTGCCAACAGAAATATACTACAAAAGGGATGACCATTAGAAAACTTCCAACTGCCTATCTAGTTTCATGTTAATTTGATGAAAGTTTCGTTTATCTCCACAAATAGTTGGTAAGAAAACTTTTGGTTATTTCAAGAGTTGTAAGTCTTGCTTAATCCTGTGATAATTTATAGCATACATCGTTTGAAAGTTGTCTGGGTATTTTTTTTTTTTTTTTTTTTTTAATATTCTCCGGGGTATCATTCAAGTCATTTTGATTCTTTTTCTTTCTCATCACGTATTACTGATTATAAAGTTGGTTTTGGCTCCATGAGCAAGCGATTCATTAGAAAGAATTTACTTAGTCTGCATTTATAAGTGGAATTTGGAAGTTTTTGGTTCAAAAACAAAAATTTGTTTGAAAAATTTTAATTTTAACAGAAAAGAAAAAAAAAACATATAAGATAAAGCAATCTGTACTTTAACAGAAAAAAAAAACATATAAGATAAACAACCTGTATGGAAACGAAATTATCAATGGATAGCCATTCAACAAAATATTAATTGTCATGTCGATGAGCTTAGCATAAGCAACCAACGTTGTGTACTCTTGGCATGATTATACTAATGACTAAGAAAACAAAAAATAAAAATGGTGTATTCTATTTCTTATCTATGAAAATTTGTAAACCTGGAATATGTCATTATTATGGAAAAATAAAGAAGTATTTTTATTGCTTTTATATTTAATTTAATTGTTTTCTTTTTCATTATTTTTAAATAGTCTGGAAACTCTGTCGCAATGTATAACAGAAAGCGTTTTTTTTTTTTTTTTTCATATCCGCAAATGAAGCATTCTGAAAAAGTCAAATTTCATCATCGTATCATAAGCGAAGCATGTGATAACACTTTCCCTTTAATGCATTTTATTTCATGTAAAATTGTAAAATACATATACAATTATATTGGCGCAAGTTTTCCCCATAAAAATGCACGATACTATAGCTATTATTTACAAATATTAACATTGAGCACTGTATTAGTATTGTTTAAGATATCACTTCATTCTAAACTCATTTGGTTTTACCGAATTTTCAAATAAAATCTTAATTTTTTTAATTAAGTTATATAAATAGTTTGGAAATAATATTTTACTTAAAATATTTCTTTTTAATATTATTTCGAAGTTAAAATACTTTTTTTTTTATCTTTACCTAAATACACCAAATATTACCAGCAAAATAAAGATCCAAATGATGTGGATGGATAATAAATTTAGATTTAGATTTAGAAATCAGATCACCAGAGTGCATAATAAGAATGTTACTGAATAGATTTATGGAAAAAAAAAAAGGATTATTATATTATATTATATTATACAAAACGGTTATATTTAAAAGTAGTTTGAAATATTATAAGCAGAAATGTTATTTAAAAAAGGAAATATAGAGGATTATTACAACCATAATAAACCAAGAAGGTTTTATTATGATGAAAGATGAATATGATAGAATCATTTTTAAATAAATATATAACGACAAATAAATATAAATAACTGGCATGAAAATGATTGATCGACCGTGAGATGCGCTCATTAATACCCTTGGAGGGTAATGGATGGCAATGCTGTAGCCAATGAAGTTCTAACTGAGGTTCGGCTATCGGCTATTGCTGTTACCCTCTTGCCATGATCAGAGCTTTAATAGCTCAATAACACCTTATCCATACACTGTCATCTACAGATAACGGGGAAGACGAAAAGCATTCTTGCTTTGCCCCTTTAAGCCAGTCCTTATAAGGAAATAAGTAACTTTGTGTACATCATCGTTCATTTTGATTAATTTTGATTTGATTTTTTTTTAAAGCAAACTGCAAGGGTAATATAATTCCTTGATAAATATGACGATGTTTAAATAAATAAGAATAACTTAGCATACAACATTCCATCAAATATTTTAAAGCAACTGCAAAATATAATATAATTCATTGATAAATTCTTAGAGATCATCATCATCATAGGAATCTGCATAGCTTAATCCTTTTATCTTAGCGTTGCAGGTTTCTGTTGACTATGTTTGTTTTTCTTCGGCAAAGTATTATCAGATTACACTAATTTACTACCAGCTGAAAGAATTAGCAAATTTATTAGACTTGAGCTTCGTAAACACGACACGACGGCTGACATTTGCAGTAATTATATGTGAAGAGTGTCGGAAATTGTAGAGAATTTTAAGATACTCTACTCGCAAAAAGAGGAATTTAAAGAACGTTGGCAACAGTTTTAAAGACGTTTAACATCGAATCTTTCTCAAATTGAAAGCTAAAGAGAGAGAGAAAGAGAAAGAAATATCAGTGGATGTCACCTCTGGCTAGGAATGTTTACACAGGTGTAATTATGTGTCGGAAGTTATGCGAGGCCGTAGAATTTAGGTGGTTCACACAAGCCTCTTTATTAAACTTCCTATAAGCCAGGCATCGATATGACCAAGAGCTCCTTGTGTAGCTCTCTTCAACAAGATGGCTGACGTCGGTCACCATGTGTTTATCTCGGTCTTGGAGATGGAAAGTCTGCTGACTGTGCACTCCTAGCTGACGCAGTTTTCAAGAGGCAATCGTATATCAGACTTTCAGAGACGCGAGTGTGGGGTTATGTAGCAGATAACGGTAACAACCTCCATCTGCACCTTCGTTGGTGCAAAGTAGTACTGCCATATAGCCAGGAAATATGGCAAAGGATTTGGGAAGATTGTTAATGCTGTACTAGAAATATACGCATGCGTGGTTCTTAGTTTTCAACTATTCGTGGCCAAATCGGGACAACACAAGAAACCGCAACCCTATTTGATTTTTTTTTTTTTAACAGAATAAAATAAATAACTGAAAATGCATTATACAGTACAAGTTTACTTCTCTTTTTTTTTAAATAAAATACACTACTGGTAACTCCCTCTTTAATAAAGGTTTATTTTCCTTTCCTATTTCTCTTTATTGCACCAGTGTCTGGTTTAGTGTCTGGTGCTCCAAGTACCACAAACAAACTCGCGAATTATTACTGAATTAAATACAGGAAAGCGTTGCTAGAAGAAAAAAAAAAAGAAAAGAAAGAAAGCTAATAACCATGTGAACACGAAGTACTTTGCGTAGCACTTCTGGCGCCGAAAGATTGCTGTTTTATTTTAATATCTACATAGCATTTGAAAAAGAAGCACTGCAGAATCCTTTACTCTGTCTAGTTTTCTATGCTTAAAAGTTGAAATAAATACTATGCTAAAAACAAAAGCCATGAAGACTACACATGAAAGAGGGAAAATATAGTTCAATATTTAAATTAGTTTTCTCACAAGTGTCAAACTGTCATTTTTGTTTTAATATGTAAAATATAAATCCAAATTTCCAGGAAGAATAATAAACATTCATTTTATTATTTTTATAGTAGAATAGATATCGGTTGTTCGTCCTTGAAACGAAGGTTAGAAAATGCCAAAATGAAGCTCTTTTGGCTATTTTTTCCTTCCATTAATGAACCAAAATAATTTAGAATGCAATTATTTGCAACAGCAACATTCTTCCAATAGGAATGACATTTTGCTATAATTACAGCGGGCCCAAAAATATTTAAACTTTATATTTAATCATAAGTTGAGAAGAATGAAGTTTAGTGAGTAAGTATTTACATACCAACGAGAATAATTTGACAGTGGTCCTGCTATTTCATTATAGCCATTACAGCGAAATCATATTTCATTAGATTTTTTAAAAAGTATACTAAGCAATGCCACTATACACGTAATAAAAAAAAATCCCAAAATAATGCTATAAAATATTCCTTTTACAATACCAAATGTTCCTTATTGTGATTTAGAATTGTCATGATTATGGCATTATAGGCTTTTCTGTTCATTTAAATTTGTTTTGTAGGATCATAATAGTTTGGGGTTCGTGTGGGATCGGCTTTTGATAAATACTTCTTATCTACCAACTTTTCAACTAAATGCAGCTCCCCCAGCTGAATAAACTAGCAAACTTAAGCCCATTCGCTATTAAGATAAGATGGCTGATTCAAAGTGCAACACATGTTCCTTCATATATGGCCGGCTGTTCATTTCGGTCAGAATTGGCTCTTGTATGAGATAATAGCATTGCTTCTGTTACTGTGGCATTTGATTACGCTCAGTTATAGAATAATTACAGTAAAAAAAAAAAAAAAAAGGCAGTGCAAGTAATTGAAACATTTATTTCTCTTCAAATGTACATAAAGTATACATTACAGATTAACCTCAATACATAGATATAGACATGTTTTGTTTTATTATTATACCTGAATGTACTGATTTTTTTCGTTCTGTATTGAATTTTAAGAAAATTACTTTGATGTAAATCAACATCTATTGGTGATTTGGTTTTGTAATTTTTCTCTGTGTCTTAAAATTCATATAATAGCAGTTTCAATTTTCTTGTTTTTCAAGCGAAAGCTTTAGAAAAAAAAAAGAAAAAAAATCGGCATCATTTGGAAATTACAAACATTATATGGTTTGTAAATTCATCAGCTAACACTTCTAGGTGGGATGCATTGCTACCGAAACTCCGCCTCACATAGTGAGACTAAAGTTTATTGGTGTTTCATGGGAGGTGACAGCGTCGGAAAAAAAAAAAAGATGCTATCAGCAAGCATTTGTACTGCTGCTGATTGGCAGTCCTAGGATTACCTCCCTTGGATCTAGTAATTACCTTGCACTGGGGCAAAGTTAAAAGATGATGGCTGACATTTTATGACCGTATTTCCGGCCATGACAAGTGTAATCTCTACATGTTAGCACACACCCAACAACAACTGAGCATTAGAGTGGAAAATGGACAGGAGTCACGAAACCGGGGTAAAATATAATTGGAAAAATGTTGGAAGAATTAATGATCATTATTTGAATAGTTAAAAACCTTTAAAAAGTTTAAAATCCGTTAAAAATTCCTCGAAGCAAAATTGTGTAGTTTTTTATTTTGAATAAATCTATATTAGTTTTAAATAGCTGTCTCTATAACAATGATTTAGATAAAAAGCTTAAAAGTCTTTTACTTTATAGATTTTCAAAAAAATAATTCAATTTATGGGTTAATTATTTTTATATAAGAATTAACATGAAAAATTAATTAATATATTTAATTTTATATTAAATTTAAAAGTTCAAATTTATTATTCACAATTTGAATACAGAAATTTTGAAGTTTTAAATAAAATATACCCGTATTTAAAATATAAATACACCCCATATTTGTTTGTGACTTCCGTAAAAACAATAAAAAAATATATAAAAATGTTTATAACTATACACATGAATGGACTTTTTTTTTATTAAGAAGCGTTAAAAGCCTATATTTTCATCATTTAAAGCATTATTTAAAAGTAATATAATTTGAAATAAGATTATTTTTTATTATAAGATTATTTCATTTTTTATCGTTTTTTTAACACACAGGATTTATGCTGTCCCTTACTGGCTTGGAAGCTGTAGTTCATAGTAGATATTAATTCAAAAACAGAGGAGATGTCCCATTCCCAGCGCTTATAATGTAGATAATAAGTAAAGGAGGGGACATTTGTACATATATCACATTAAAAAATCACTGATTTAAAAAATAATATATATAATATACATATTCATATATATAGAAATGTGGACGTCCAAAATAATATTAAAATTTGTTCCAAATTTTCTTATAAGAAAAGAGTGCTTTCGTTCACATTCTAAAAAATATAAAATGAGTCATATGCCGTGTACAGATGCATTTCACCTTTATTTAAACTTGTGCAATTCATTTATAACAAGTTAGTTTGCAACTGCTAACAGCAATGACATTTTGTTTATTTTCATATAATAAATTGCTATGTTATTGTGCACTATTTATACCAAGATGGAAATGTGCCAAAAATATTACTTTCGTTTACAAATTAAAAAGAAAAAACAGAAAAAAGAAAAATAGGCGAAATAGCCATAAAAATTAATATTAAAAAATACTGTGTGCTATAAGTTGTTATGTCGGTTTGAATTGATGTTTAAGTTGGATCAATTTTTTTTTTTTTTTTTTTTTTATTTGACAACTTAATCCAAAATTTATGTTAATTTCACATGGAAATCAACTGTAAGCATTTTAGATTCTTTAAAAGAAACGACTGATGTAAGAAATTACATTTCGAGTATTTGCAAAAACTGTTCGGCTGAATATAATTTTTCTACCATGTAATTCAATGAAGTTTTTTTGTTGTCGTTTGTTTGGCTTGTTAATTCTCCATGGATTTAATGGCAAGACTCTGAAGATAAGCCTAACTATTCATACATTTCGAAGAAACAAGTGATCAACTGAACACTACATCAACACTTCGGTCTTGGAGTGGCTCCGAAGTGTCGTCCAATTTTATCTCTATTATTTTTAATTTACCTCCAATCCCCAAAACCAAATGTTCCTTCTAATTTTTCCTTACAGGATGTTACTGAATTAACTTGTAAAAAAAAAAACGTCGATTAAACATTTTTTATAATTTAATGTAATATGATATAAAATTAAACAAACATTAGAAACAAACAAACATAAATAAAGGGGCCTTCTTTATTATTAAATGACTATTTTTAAACAGATCGAAAAATGTATTTTCTTCAAAGTAAGAATTTGCTGCTAGTTTCTCACTGAACGTCTTACAAGATACGTAAATATTGAACTGCTGTAATAGCTTGTAATGGCGAAAATAAACCCTGGAAGGTGACATAAAATTTATAGGAAGAAAAAATGGGAAGAAAAATGGACCGAGATATGAGTCTTGTTTTGGGAACTGTCCCCGAAAATTTGAAATGAATGATCACTTTATTCGGTTTAAATGGAAAAATAAATAAATAAATATAAATAAAAATTAACACTGCATCTTAAAATCAAAATTGTATCTAAAGTTATGTTAGAAATACTGATCTGATTATTGTGATTAACATATGTTCATACAGAATGTCAGAAAACGCATTTTTTTTCCCCTCCTAGTCTTCGAGATGCAGACGGCTGCCTGTTCTGTAGGACGTGTGTAGATCCAGATTGCTGTGGATCGATACACACGCACAGAAACCGCCAGACAGAATCTTTCTATTCTAGGCACGTTCATTCCTTAATGTTATTATTTTTTTATTTCTTATTTATTTTATTTATTTATTTATTTGGACACCGATTTGCAGTTAACTCAGATTGCCGTTTATCACGCTTGTAATATAAAATATTTCAACATTATTATCGATATTAATAAAAGTTTTTTTTTTTTTTTTTTTGAAGAACGAGTAGTACTTGACTTTTAGTTGAAGTGATGGGACTAAAAAAAAATTCAAAAATATATTTATGAAGATTAAATAACAAAAGAATGTATTCGACAGAACATGATAATATGCATGATGAACTCAGACAAAGAAAAAACATCGTAATAAAGTAAAACGAGACGAATTCTAAACTTACCATTCACTGGAGATGAAGATAGCAAATTCTGAAATAAATAAAACAAACAATTCTTTAGATTAAAAGGCACATATTGCTAAGATTGTTTAATATTACAAAGTAAATAAATTGCAAATTCATTACACTAAAATATGTATATATTGCGAGTAAATGAATAATTCACTACGAAAATTGCCTCAGCATCCCATTTCTCCCCTAATTTCCCTTCATATATGTGCTTTTTTTTTTTTTTTTTAAAGGGTCCGAGTCTCCCCCTCCCTTTCTCCCCAAGTATTCAAGAAACTTTTATAAGGTGAGTTAGCCGGACTCATATGACAGGGTTTTCCTCCTTTGATATCTCTTTTCTCAAAACACAGAATCCAGCTAAAAGATGCCACCAGACTGGCATAGCAGATAGTTTGGCTGTAACGGAATATTCCGATGTGAATGGAAGATGATGCAAGATGATCTTTGAACACATCAAGTATTTGTGAGAAGAGATTGTCCTAACTGGATTTAAAAGAACTAACTGCTCTTCACATATCATGCAATGGAAGAAAATAATAATAATAAATAATCAATAATGTATCTAGCTGCAGAATATGCATTTATCTCATATTATACACACATGTTTGTCTGATATTGTATACGTGAGTCCACTCATATTCGATTGACTAAATAAAACAATTCTTGAAATTTAAAAGTAGGAATTATTTTACTTAAAGATTATTATTGATATATAAGGATTCATTTGGCTTTCTTTCAGAAACCTAAGGTCTAAACGACCGATGTTTTTTTTAAAAAAAATCGCGATACATTTACTGATGAGATTCAATAAAAAACAATTATTTTTATCAGTAATTTTTTTATTTCAAATATGTTTTTAATTTCCTGAAAAAGCTTGGTTTTTAATTCCGAAACTCAGCAAAATCGATCGTAGAAATACACCACGAGCACATATAAAGAAATGATAGGAATAAGAAACATCTCCTCTTGTTTAGCACGCTGTAGAAATGAACTCAACCACTTCGATGGTGAGAAGTGAAAAGTTAGAGCTAAAAAGAATGGCACTTCCTTCCTTTGGAAAATAAAAGGTTTGAGAGAGAAGGGGGGTGGTGGATATTATCAATTCAGTCTTATAGTAGAGATGGCAGCGTTTTTTCTTTATTTATTTTTCTATTCTCCGACGATTAAAGTTCCTTAGTATTGAAAGCTTTTGCTCTCTTAAGGTTTCTGCCTGGTCTCTGACGAAAACCAACAAGTTTGAAACCGCTGTCAGTCCAGTGAAACCTTATCAAAATGGACCAATAGGAGGCGAATATACGGACGTTTGGGCATAGCGATCGTGTCTTCTATAAGGTCTGTCTAGAGTAACTCGTAAATGCCGGCAAGTGTATTCCCGTAAGCTCTCTGGTCAAATTTTATACGAAACTTTTAGAGTTTCTGACTCGGCTTTGAGATAATGCTGGATTTAATAGCCACTTGATTTTTATAATTTTTGCATCGCCGAACTGAAGCTTTTTGGCTCTTTATTTTAGAAAATGTATCTATTCTTTTTTAAATCATCCAGAGTATTATGAGCAACAGATGAGCTCAATTTTAAAAGTACATCCAAGCTTCATGAAACGCGATTTATATAGTGAACATCTTCATCTATTAATGTGCATAATATTTTCGAAGTGACGCAGTACATTAGTACTGTGAGTGAGGTAGGGATGAGATAATGCGTTATAATTCGATTGAATATAATTCAATATAAATTACGGACCAAACATGGAACTTTTTTTCAAGCCACTTCTGAACTCCGATAACAAAGGTAGCGTTCTTACAATGAATGATGGAAATTATATACCACCTAAAGTTATTCAGAAAAATCTATGTCCGAAGTGTGCATCGAGTTCTCAGTTTATTCATTTGGAGAGCGAAAATGCTATCTCTTCCCAAGCCAACAAGGTCAATGAAATTTAGTCTTCATGTGTATTTTCAGTTGTTGAAAATATGAATGTCAGTGTGCTGTAAGATTAAAAGACATGTAAAGGAGAAATGCCATTTCAATAAAACATTAAATAAACATGAAATCAAATGGTAAAGGTGGATAGATGGATAGAGAGAGAGAGAGAGAGAGAGAGAGGAGACCTTAGTTACAAGTCATTGTGACCTTTTTCTGTCCAAGACCTAAGCATTCAACAGATTGTGATACATTTAAGTGACGATATATTTTAGATGTGGCATGCTGGATAGCGTCTCCTTACTCAGTCAACAGATTGTGGATCTGCATTGTACTGTGCACATGGATATTTATGATTCTCTTTAGGTGAAAGATGTTTTCCATTGCACATAGTGCGAGATGAGGTCATAGCAACTAGGCTTATTGGAGGCCTGAATTAGCTTGAAAAAAAAGTACGGTATTTGGTCTATAGAGCAGAATTCTCAGATTATTTACCGTGTACTATAGTTTTACAACCTTTCCTGATGGGATTAAAAATATAATCTCATTCAAAAATAACGTGATTACATTTTCCTGTTATATATTTAATTTCAAGCAGTGACAGCACATTTTATTTTATCATTTTCGTATCTTTAATATTATTTTATGAAGCTTTGGGTGAACATAAATGAATTAAGTCTGCCTTATCATTTTTTGTCACAAGAAACCTGGTCATGGAAAGGCCTCTTGGAAGGTCTTAAATCTAAGTGCAGATGTTCCCCTAACTGGTCCTGTTCTACAGCATCATGGGTATGTGGTAAGATTATAAAGAGCTCAATTTAGATAAACTAAGCTTATAACTACCGCTTTCGTGAAACCGCGTCCTATCTCATCCGCCCCCAAGAGTGTCTTGAGGGAAATAAGTGTACTGGATGCGAATTCATGAATAAGAATACAGTAAGATGTGAAACTCGGTAGTAAAATTCAAGATTAAAGAAGAAGAAAAAAAAAAAAACTATATACTGTTTACAATTGAAGGTTTATCTATACAGGATATACATTCAAGAATAGATAACAATATGCAGGAAAGATAGGCGTCTAATTTATAGCAGAACCAGAATACTGTTCTCAAATTTAAAAGCAGTTCATTATTTATCGTACATTATTTATTGATAACGATGACTTTGCATTCTGAACGGTTCGTATGTCGCATTCAGACTCAAAAATAATTTGTAGTGTGTCTTCGTAAATAAATAACATCGAACTGTGGATAAAACAGCTTTTTCATTCCCACTTTAAATAAACCAGACGAAATGTCCGATTTCGTAAAAGATATTTTTAAATACTTAGTCATCGTATGAGTAAAATAACATTTTAATATTCGAAGCAGTATAATTTATTGTGATGGAATAAATGCAGTGAAATGCCATTGCTCTTTAGACACCCCTCATCTCGCCCCATACACATTACTTTAATTAAACAAGTCAACTAGAAACAAGTTCTAAGCATTTATTCAACCCTAGGGTGCTTCTGAAAAGTACAGAAGAGGATTTTTAGGAACCACAGACAACGAGATTTTGTGAAAAATTATTTTAGACGTTATGAAGGTGCTAAACTGAACTGTAGACATTCAAAAATTACATCACCGTGAAAACCAGAAATGAAATTGTGGAATAAAAAATTGAATCTTCATCCTACTTAAAATATGACAGTAGCAAACACGACTTTGAACAGAGAGAGAGAGAGAGAGAGATCAAGTTCTTTTTTTACTTGAAATTAAATTTTAAAATAAAATCATGCAAAAGTAAAATCTAGTTATCTGAGTGCTTGTTAAAAATGGTCCATTTTGGGTAAAAAAATATAATACTCGATTTTTTTTTCTTTTTTGAATGGATATCTCATCCACGAAAGGTTGCAAACCTGCCTATTAGTGTTACTACCGTGCATGAAATAAGGGTTGTATAATCCTCAACTTACTCTAGAAACCAAGTACAGTATCTTTTGAAGCCACTTCGGTCCTCCAATACGCAAGGTGCTGGTCTCACATCCAGCGATCAAATTCCTCTCTCACCACCTAAAAACATTCACGAATGTCCATGGCAATGACGAGATTTGAATACAGCCTGTTTTGTTTGGCGAGAGGACAGTTAATCACTCAGCCAACCAGGCTTGTATTTTTTTTTTTAATTGGGAAATTTTCAGCAAAACATGATTTACATTAAAAAACAAGGTATGATAGAAATAAAATCTTCAAGAATTTTATATCTAAATTTCAAGAACCTAGAAGTGAGAGAGCCCTTCTTTATGAACAAAGCACAGTTTCGTTTGTGCATTCATTATTCTTAACATTGTCTTGAAAGGTCTTTGAGGTAGAATTCCTACTGTGAAGATGGAAGATTATTTGACAAATACATGGAATGTTGAGGCTTTGTAAAAGTGGATGTGGCTGATCATCAGGACTAAAATTGCTAGGAATTATACACGATATAATAAAGGCCACGAAGTCACTGTATTTCAAATTTTAAATGATTATAGAAGATGTGAATACCTCCATATTGGGCAGGAAAATTTAACACATTGTTTTTTAGGTGTTTTTAAAAAAACTTTTAACGAAACGTTAATCAAGGGATAAAAATCCAGTTTGTGGGAAGAAATACCCTTTCACCCGTATGAAACAACATCAATCGACTAATTTTTCATTCCTTGTATCTATATAACGCATACAAATACAATTTATTATTATTATTATTATTATTATTATTATTATTATTATAAAAACCTCCATGGAGTCAAAGACTTATCGTGGGAGGTTCATTTAGCAAAACTAAAACTATGAATTAAATTGAACATCGATTAATCTAAACACACATTTCAGTATATCAAGATCCGTATATGAAGTTTTGTCACTACCAAGAAGTCAGAGAAAGGATAAATTAAAATCACAAAGGGGAAAAAAAAAGCGGGGGGTTATGAATGTATAAAAGGCGGTGGATTTTATTATACTCGTTGTAAACTTCAAAAGTTTTCTTGAGGACCACTTACCATGCTACTCGCGAACTGCAAAAATATTTATATTACGCCATTTTTAAGATTAACACAACATGCACATTTACTGACATCGCAGCTTAAAAATAGAGGTTTATTTCCAGTGACTGTGCTTTATTCCAGTAGTCAAGGTCATAAAACGGAGATAACATGAAAAAAAAAAAAAAAAATGAACGCCACCTATCGAGTTTCAATGGAATCAAAAGCCTTACATTTAGGAATTTCGTACATCCCAAGCTGAGCAAATAAGTCTATGAGTAAATAAGTGCTGTTATGCATTCTGATTGTCATAAATTATTACATTCAAAACGAAAACAGATTAAAATCATCATCACCATTCCATTTCTACGTCACCTGCCTACGAGTGAGACTAGAATTTCAATAAATAAATAAAGCATTCAGAAAATTCAGGTGCCATCCGTAAAATTAACGACTGTAACATATTTATGATTATATAAAATATACAATTTGTTACCATGGGAACAGAATAGAGGAATCAATTTCCATGATCGTTCCAATATTAAATAGTTGTTGGACATACTAAAAATAATAATATAACTATTAAAAGATATGAACATTTTAAAGAATAATATTCAATCAAGTGTTATTAACATTTATTAAGAGCATTTCAATTCTATTATAGTTTAATATTCGGGATTTTGCTCTAACGATTTGTCTATTTTTTTTTTTTTTTTCATATTTTCTCGCAAAGAGGGGACAAATAAAATCTGCTGTTGAAGTAATTAAAATCAGTGAACAAAATATCACTTATGATTTCTTGTTTGGCATTCATTATAAACAACAGCAAATTAAACAGAACGGGTGGATAATCATAAGCAAAATACAGATTCTTGTTGATACCCGAAGTATGCCGTGGCGTAATGCAGAGGGTTCTTTTCTGCCATCTTCCTAGTATTTATTCACATTTTTCATACGAAGCATACTCACATCTTTCATATGATTAACTACTAGAAAATTGACAGAAATAATATGCCTTACGCATGATAATAACTATACGATCAGCAGTTCTTCAGCGAGTGAATTTTTCTATATAAACCCGTTATAATTATAATTAACATCCGGAATAAAAATAATCTCTTTTTTTTTTTTGAATACATTACACAATTTCGCCTATTCTGATGAACTGCTGCGCATGGCATAAATTTTATCAATAACTAGACTGAACTTCGCTGTGACAAAAACTAAACCTCTAAGTTATTTTATTAATTTAATACATACATAAATACTTTAGGTGTCCTTATATTCTAAAAAAAAAATAGATTAATATTTTAAATTCAAAAAAGAAATTTAAAGTTTCTAAATAGATCAATTTACTTCCATTTTTAATATAGTAAGATTGTTTAAACATATAAAAATTCCAAATTTTTCTCTCTCTCTATCGTTTCCAACTAACTTATCTTTATTATGCCATTATTGCTTATATTACCACTTTGCTTATGTGTAGAACAGCATATGCTTCGTCATTTGTTAACTATCGAGTTGATACACGCAAAATAAGTTACAAATTCTCTTGATTTCATATAGGAATTACTTAAGACCTAAATATGAATCTTAACTAAATACTACTGTTGCAAGATGTTTTACGCGTATGTTTTTATACGGCTTGCATACGGTGATGATTATTCTAAGTATAATATACTTAGCAAGTTTAAGGAAAATAAAGGACATAGAAGAAAAGAAGTTAGAAGAATATAGTAAAGTTTATTTACTGACCTTTAAGTGGATCGCAAACAGAGAAGAGAGAGAAAAAGAAAGAGAGACAGAACAGATCAGAAGTGGCTTCTGTGCTGATGGCCGCTAGCAGTATGGAAAACTGTCCCCAACACAAATATGACCAACAGCTCTATAAAGACAGAGTCGTGCAGTGTTACGTCGAACCTAACGACTGTCGGTTATGTGTTCTGGAATGGCCTAAGCGGCAAAGCTACATTCTAGTCAGCAGCCTTAGGCCCGCATTGCAGGGTTGTTCCAGTTAGCTCCGCCCTCATTTAGACGCTGACCACCCAGAGATGAGGAGAAGTTTTATGCTAATATTGGTCCACAAATAAGCAACGGCTTCGGGGTTAGGGGTCGCTGAACATTTTGCATACCACCCTTCTAGATTTTCAAATTTGGGAATCACTTTATGGCGTCAAAGCCAATTGTGTCCGGGCGAGGTTCTTTTATTGCTGCAATTTTGCTAACGGCAAGAGCAAAGCCGTAAAGGTCTTCAGATCTTTCCCAGACACCAAGCAACTACTGGCGATGCCATTTGCTAGGAAATCGGAACACTTTCTTATCTGGTCAACCTAATACACAAGGGATAAGACCGAAAACCGACACATAGAAATAGGAACTTTGTCACTAACCCCCCCACCCCCTTTGGTATTTACACAACTTCTTTTATAAGAGAGAACGAAAATGAGAATCTTATCACAAGTGCCGACGTGGCGGACCCACTTTTCAGAGATTATTTTAGTTATAAATATTTTTTATATATCATCTCACTAAAATATTGTAAACTGCTCGTAAAAACCAACACTATGTAGGAGTATGCATACATATTTTTTCTACTGAAATCGTGTTCTAAAACGCTTACTCAAATATATAACAAATAAAAAAAAAGCGGGAGACGGCATATGGTGTTGCTCACAATAAACAGCTTTTAGTTCAAAAGATGAGGTGCTCTGAAAGTCCGTTGTTGAGATCGCGAATTGTCAACTTTCTTTTTAAACCACGTTTTCTCAATAAACTAAACACAGCCAACATACGTTGAACTATCAACTTAAGTTATTTGTTAAAATAAATAAATAAAAAATGGCAGAAGCCATATTTTTCTCATATTCAATACATAAATATCCAATATTCTATTTCATTCGTATTTTTATGAATACTTAATATCAATGTATAAAACATGCTGTTTAAGAAAATGTTAAAGAGAATTTCATCAATTTTTTGATGAAATTCTACAAAATAGAACGCAAATATTTTATAATATTTAGATACTAATATAAAAAATAAATAGCCTATCATAAAGAAAAACGCGACAATGATGTTGAAGTATTGGCAGTCCTTTTTAGGACTTCCATTGTAACAAATGGCAATGCTGTGGCCAATGAAGTTTTAACTGAGGCTCGGCTATTGCCGTTACCCAGCCATGACTAGAGCTTTTTAGCTCAATAACACTCCCTCCACACAGATTTTCTTCATTCAGATGACGGGATAAAGAGTCAAGGACTCAGTCCATCGCCCAGTTCTTTTAAGAACTTTAAGAATGTTGAAGTATTTTGGATCATACTACAAGAATCCAGAATTCGTTTAAACAGTGGTTTGTGTGCATTATTATTGTATTTGTTAACTCCAGTGTTATGCTGCGTTTATTTATGTACTGTATTCCATAAACATCTTTTTTAAGTGAAGAAATTATTTTAATAAACATGAAACTAGACTTGTTGATATCAGTATATCTATTCCTTATGTCTACATTCCACCGTATATTAATTTAAACTGAAAACGTATGCTTACATTATTTTATTTATATATTTTTTATACTTGCAAACACACAATACCGAATTATTTTACAACAGTATATTGTACATATTAATTATTACTTTCTGATAACTTTACAATAATTCTAAAGTTCATTAAGACGTTAATAGGTTAAATAGGCAACTATAAATTGATTTTTAATTTTTGAACGAACAGATTTACAAAGCTTAGGCGTTCAAAACAAAATTCATAGGAATGAGATTTTACAAACACATTTTAAAGTGGATATTGTAAAAAAAAAAAAATTATGAATGGCGAAAAAAGAGTATTTTGAAAATATCTACAAAATTATAATCAACATTCTGCGAATTAATAATTGCCATTATGTTTTGAAAAAATAAAACATTACAGAGTCAGTTTGTTAGTTACAGAAATATAGATTTAAAAACACTTTTTTATAGTTTATTTTTGATTTTTTTTGGGAGAATGCATGCGGCCAAAATCAAATCGCTGACAGAGACAAAACTCCCTTAGGAAAAAAAATAATAAACGCCTAGCATCCTCCTAACGAAGTATCATTCTTCTGGGTATTAGATTAACTTAAACTAAAGAGTGTAACCCATAAAATACTTCATTAAATTTTTTTCAATATTTTAAGTTAATTTAAAGAGTGAAATCACAACTATTTTTAGTTCTTCTACCTCTTTTTTTTTTTTTTTTTTTCATTCATCGCGATACCCCTATCCTATTGGACAATCTATCTCAAAAATATTTCACTAACTTAGAAATCTAATTTTGATACATTTCTCCTTTCACAAAGTATGATGCGATGATAGCAATAGAACATAAAAAGTTCACCAACCTTCCTTTTGGGATAAGTCTGGACATTAAAAATGATAAACAGAACCCAGTTCAACAAACGAGTACATCATTTTGCCATTCTGGTGAAGTACTTGTCGGTTGGTAGGAATGAAAATATCGTCTCATTATTTTAATATAATTTTTATTACATTATTTTAGTACAATTTTCGACAAAAATCTCTCTTTTTTTTGTTAATCTAAATTGTCCAATATAGTGATGTTTGTATTAGCTCTCACATATTATTAGATCTTATATTATTGCTATCAAGTTCGTGCTTCTACTCGACTTGTTTCAAATATGAGCTTCATTTACGTAATTAAATTTTATGTAATCATGCAAGCAGTTATCGTACCGTATGTCAAGTAACGGGTAGCATAAAAATAGTTCCTCATTCACATGGAAGGAGACAACGCAATTTGAACTTGGGTACATTTAGATTTGTAACTGAAAAAAATATAGTTTTCCTCGGTAAATTGAAATATTTTGTCATTAAGTTAATGCTTATTTTTTTTTGTTTTAATTAGACATTTTAATGAGAAAAGTCAACAGTTCGGATATTAATCTGTCAGTTCGTGGATTGAAAACATTGAACGTTTAGCGTATTTCGATGAAAGGCAATTTTATCATTTTATGATAAAATTAACAAATGGCAAATTAACATAAAAACAGAAAAATAACTTCAAGCACTATTGCATTTGGCGCTAGCGAATTTTGGTTAGACTTCCGGCAGCTAAATCGGATGAATTTTTTTAAAAATTTTTTTATTATGTATGTCCTTATAATCCTTATAAGGACTGGGCGAAGCAAGAATGCTTTTCATCTTCCCCGTTATCTGTAGAGGACAGTGTAGGGATAAGGTATTATTGGGCTATTAAAGCTCTGATCATGGCAGGAAGGTAACAGCAATAGCCAAACCTCAGTTAGAGCTTCACTGGCTACAGCATTGCCATCCATTACCCTCCAAGGGTATTAATCACCGCATCTCACGGTCGACGATCTTCTCGGATGAAAGCATATTTTAACTGAAATAATTATATTATGCAGTATTAAAAGATTTCAAGGTGTTCTAATATGTTGCTTAATATTTTTATTATATTTTTATTTAAATAATTTAAATAAAATTATATTTTTATTTAAATTTTATGTATTTTTTTCTTTTATTATAAAAAGAACAAGAAACGGTCATCATTATTTTATATTAATTTTATAATTCATAAAATTTATAATTTAGAATATTATAAAAATATTATCTTTTAAAATATAATATAAACGTATTATGTTTTAAAATATAAACGTTCATCATTATTTTATATTAAATAATTGAAAAATATTGTTTTAGACTTAAAATATTTCAAAAGTGATTCAAAGCTTGCTAAATTACATATCTCCTAAGATCAAGATATAAAAGCATAATATGAAAGGAATTTGGCCATTCTTTTAATAATTTTCAACGCCAAGTTCAAGCCACATAAAACTATTTTCTTCAATAAATTCTTGTTAACTTGTGATTATTCGTTTTCGTAATAAACGTTCATTTAACACGTAACTAGGAACTTTTTGAGGTAATGATATTTTATACTTTGAATTTTTCGTTCTATGAAGGGATATAATTTCAAACCATAAAGTAAATTATTTATTGAAGTACAGAAACATCCCAAGAATACGTTTTTAGTTATTTTATAAATGAATATTATGATAATCATCAACTCGATGAAATTAACATGGCTAATATACTTCTTATTAATTTAATTTTCATAAAAATGTATGTATTTATGTTTCAGACTATGACAGTTTCCTTTGTATGCTAAAACAGTAACACTAGAGATGAAGATATGAAGTTCATTTTCTTAATGAAGGTATTTAAAGCGTGAGGAAAATCACCCAACGATAGGCTATCCTGCTTGAGGTAAATGCACGGAATTATGATTTTTAATCACAAAAACTTAAGGCTGCGCATAATTTTTCAATTTGATTGGAAAATAAGACCCTGACTGGACAAAGAATTAGCATGTAAGAGATTTGAAACACAACACAGTCTGTAGTTTCTGTTGAAAAGCAATATTCTTGTCTATACAATACGTTATTGTACTGTCTATAGCAGTGCTTCCCAAACTTATGGATGCCAAGGCCCACATTGGAAAAATTAAAATATTTCACTGCCCCCCCTTCGAAAAAAAATCGTAATACAGACATATATTATTATAATATTTATTGTATTTATATTCATTGCAATTTATATTCAAAATTCTGCGTTTGTATAAGCTTTTTTTTGTGTGTGCTTCTCAATACTTTTGAAATGAAACTTATATGAATAAGCATATATTTACTAATATTCATTAATCGCCGAAATACGCAGGAAGCAAAATTTGTTAACCAACACCAAATGCGTGATTTTATCCATTAAAATATAAAAAAAAACAAAAAATAAATAATAAAAATTAAAGACGTTTCTTTTAAGATTAAAAAATCTACTTAGTCTTAAAACATTTTAAATTTGTTTTCATTATTTCACAGCCCCCCCCTCAACAAAACTTACGGCCCCCAAGTGGGGCCGCGGCCCACAGTTTGGGAACCGCTGGTCTATAGGATACTCTAATACAATACAATGCAATACGCCTTTAAAAAAAGCAGTATAATTTTCTATAACATACAATATACTTTTTCAGCAACAGAATTAATAGAATTTAGAGCAGATTACTATCAGCTTTTTATATAATATGTGATTTCTGCTTTAAAAAAAAACTCCCTCCAGTGTGCACAAAGGGTTATGAATGAAACTTATGCAGATCAAAGATATTTGGCTGCGTGAGCTGTTTGTATTTACGAAAGCTAATAGGATTTGTGCTTGCCTTTCACCTGAAATCCATTTTTACATTTTTCTTTCAGAACGTTAAAAAAGGAATAAATGTAGAGATTTTTAAGTAAGATCATGAAGAGAGAGAGAGAGAGAGAGAGAGAGAAGGAAAAAATGAACTTAAAATAGGCGAACACTATACTAGAAAGAAGCAGGTGATGCAACGTTCTGTAAATCTGGACATGGAGGCACCAGAGATATTTGACCTCAAACGAAAAGGTCCATCAACTGTTGGAGTCGAGAGGGAAAAGCATATTTTGGTGTTTATTTTGGCAAGACCGCAAGCTAGGTTGAAGTGAAAGAATTGTGGCAGGAAACTATTCCACTGAAGTGCGTCTGCCTAGAAGTGTTTCCCAAACAGAACCCCGATACGAACCGTGAGGGAAATGGGGTGGGGTTCCACTTTGCTCTGACAAAGTTCAGACCTTTAGGTTACATCATTAAAAAAAAAAAGAAAGAAAAAAGAAAGAAGAAAGAAATTCTTTTTGCATTTGTTTACTTTAACATGATCAACGGAATAAAGTGTTGAAAACAGCTTCAAAAGTGTTTTAGTGACTAGAAATGCGTAAACAGACGCATGCGATGAACAAGAATAATTCTCCCCGTGTCTGCAAAATCGTCAGCCATCTTAAAGAAACATCCATTTCCAAAACAGCAGAGCAAACATTGCAAAGTAACCAACTCTAACACACTACGACAGAAAATAAAGTAAAAAAAAATATATATATAGAAGAAGAATTAGACCCATCCTACTCTTTCTTTTGCTACACAGTGATCAAAAGAATATATGGATGAGTTACTCAATAGCATGCTCAGAGAAACAAATTACGTATGGAACAGCAGTCTAAAATAAGTAATACACATATATTTATTGTTTTAATAGGACAATCGGTGACCTCTACACACACACACACACACATAATTTAGAAAAACAAACAAAATGTAATACGTAATAATCACAACATTTTAAGAAATTAATCTCTGAAGCATTATTCAGATCTCATCTTATAACGCGAATTTAAACAGGAAAACACGATTTCTTCTACTAATAAATGTACTAATTATTCATCTTCCTCTCATCAAGGAATTAGGCATTCCTGTTCTGACTTAATTTCCTTTTGTGTTATCTCATCCCTCTCCCCGTCTGTCATATATTTTCATCTGATCTATCCACTCTATATAAATGCGCGTTCCCTTTCTTTGTGTATTCCTTGCTATATCTTCCATAATTATCTTTATTCTTATGTGATCTCATACATTTTAATTGTACTTAAAAAATTGCATCTCTACTGCTTGTATTTTATTTTGATCCTTAACTATCCACATTTCTAAACAACATAATAGAATGGAAGTGGTCATTATAAAATTTAAAATAGGATTCTCGTCTTTTATTTATTCCACTCGATGTTCTTTTACTGGTTCCGACGATTTTCTGAAATTTATTTATGTTACATATTATAGATGAAAACCTATATCTTCACTTTTTTGGATATGTTATTTTGATTGTATGTTACTTTGTTATGTTATTAGATGCTCTATGATTTTTGCATTAAAATGCCATTTTTTCTTGTTTTCTTTTTTGGAATCTTTAGATTTGGAGATTAAAAGAAAACACAAACACAATTTCTAGTTGCTTGTTAACTACAGAACTAGTTTAGTCCAAATCGCATGGGACTTTCTTGAGATGCGAAAGAGACATAAAACAAAACATCATGATGAGAACAAATACAGTACTGTATGTCATACTAATCTTTTTACTGTTCATAAGTTTTCTTTATATATATGTAAATCAACAAAATTATAATTATAATTATTATAACTTATCAAAAAGATTCCTCTTCTTTATCAGCCTAACACTTCGACTATATATATCTCTTCTATGCCAACTGTATAATAATATTTATTTATTTATGGTTTCAGATTAGAGGAATCTGCGGAACTGATCTGAGAAGGAAGATATAAAAAATAGGTGATTATTATTGGTGAAAACATAAACAAGATGTGCAGAATACAGAAGAGACACAGCGAGATAATCCGCAGGATGGATCCCACTGCTATATCAAAGTAAAAGTTGGAAAAGAAATGTGAAAGGCAGACAAAAAAATAGGCGGGAAGAAACAAAAATCACTGGTGAGTACGCATGATCTGCTTCTAATCCTATTCTACTTAAGATCAGTATCATATCTTATTAAAGAAACGATCCTTGGAATTATATTAATTACAATTACTTTAAGCATTATTATGATTTAGATTGCAACGAACGAGATCACTCTTTCTAAAGCATGCATACACAAACAACACGGGAGTTCCTGATATGTTGCAATTTCAAGAATAGATCTCATTGCTGTTAAAATTTAGATATTTTTTCCCATTAATAGAAGTATTAATCATTAACACCATGAACCTCACTGATTTTGAGAACAATTTTCTCAAATCTTTTAAAGTCCTTAAAAGAACTGGTTAGATGGGCGAAGCAAAAATGCTTTTCATATTCCCCGTTATCTGTAGAGGACAATGTAAGGGCAGGGTGTTATTGAGCTATATAAAGCTCTGATCATGGCAGGAGGGTAACAGCAATAGCAGAGCCTCAGTTAGAACTTCATTGGCAATGGATTGCCATCCATTACCCTCCCAGGGTATCCATTTTAGTCCCCTCGTACGACATGTATGAGCTACATTGGGGTTATTCTTATCCCGGCCACCACACGGGGTGTCAAATCTTTTATCTAACCTAGTTTATTATTTTAAATTTATTTAATTAATTTCTTAACTGGTGTATTTTTATATTTTTAATTTTTATTAAAAATATAAAAAAAGTTCAAAAGAATGCGAAAAAAGTTTGTTTAAATTTAAAATAAATATATAGGATTCGTATTGATTTAGTGTATTTTCTAACTGATATGATATAACTGATACATGTAGATATAGAAGCAAAGTCTTATACTAGTATTCTTATACTATATGAATAAGCCTAACATTTTAACGTTCAAGAAAGGCCTGCTTTTTTTAGTTGTTTTTCTGGAAATAATGCTAATTCGCCTCTTTCTTAGAAAACTAAATAGTAAAAAAAAAAAAAAAAAAAAAAAAAAACTGGTAGAAACGTAATATTCATCGAAATTCATCTGACCTATTCAAAACCAATTAATTGCTACAGAATTCTGCAATGCGTTTGCATCACTTGATATAACTAAAATGCGGTGAAACAACGCCTGGAAACGCTTGCCCGGGATGTGCAAAGTATCCATATCAATATATAAGTTAGTTGGTTTTAAACAGCTAAATAGATTTGCTTTAGTAGTGCAATGCAACTATGATAATGCATATGTAATACAGGTTATTTTCCTCCATGTACTGGAAAGCAAATCTTGTATATTTAAAAGCAGAACTCCGCTCTTTTTAATGAATAAAACAATTCTGGATCCACTGTTCTTTTTCAACATATTATAAATCATAAACGCATTATTTATATACATAAAATTAACCATTGATGAATTCTCACAAACACAAACGAAACCATCCAACTAGGACAATCTAACTGTACATTTTTGTGACTCTGTATATAAATAATGTTGTTTATATAAAAACAATAAGAAAAAAACGTGGTTTATGAACATTAATTATGAAATAATTAGAAAACACAATTTTTTTTAGCTTCGTGAATCCAGCAAATCTTTTGCTAAGATATGGTAGTTTTTCTTCAATGAAAATTAAAATACTTTAAGGAAATCTTTATGCTAATTGGCATATTAATAACCTAACCACACATACAATTTTGGCAACGGTCTTCCTGGGTTTAGTGATAAACCATTATTATTTAAGTGCATTCGCAACTTTTTACTACTGAATTCGATAGAGGCCGGAAGTGATCAAAAATGACCAAGGATCGCAAAAGAAAATATTCGGGGTGGGGATGGGGGGAAGGCTTATTTTTATTTAGAGACCACTAGAACATATTGCTATAGACTAAATTGAGCCGATTCACTTCGCAAAGCCTTCATGAAGGCAACATTAATATAGACAGCTGTGTTTCATCTGGATATCCTCTAATTCAAGCTCCCAAATCGAGTAACAGATATATCAAAGTAAAATGTCACACGCTATCTTGAAAGCTCTGTATCGAAAGCCGTAAACATATCAGTTGCGGGAAAAGGAGAATGCTATTTATCAAGTGTCACGGAATGCTTAGAGGTCAAAGAATTACCGATGAAAGGATAGCACACAAGCAGCTAAAGGAGAGTATTGGATATTTTTCTTTTCAGAAACAGGAAAAGAAAACAACGAAATAAGAAATCCTACATTCTTTGCGTAAAAGATGATGACTTTGTAAATCACGACACGTCTTGGTAAAACCAGTATAAGTTAAACAGCGAATGACTATATCATTGGAGAATAAAGTTCTGGGATATACTCTAGAAGTCTGATATTGAAAACATTTAGTTTCAATATAAAGAAAAAGAAATATTTATATCAATATAAAGAAAAAGGCATGCGTTTTTTTTAATTAAATTTCCAAGAAATAAACAAGAATTTTTTTGAATTGTCAGTTCCAGTGAACAGATGAAACATGCTTTTGATCTGAGTTAAAGTTAATGCGATTGAAGAATTACGTAGTGATTTTTTTATGTGTTTAGCGTCGAATTGATTCGAAAAAATAAGCCAATTTTTCAAACGAACGACAATAAATCTCTTCCAGAATTGCTCACTTTAGTTTTCCACCTTAATCTGGTAGTTCATTGGCAATTTAAATATTTAAATATAATTTGTAATTTTACTTTCGTTTAAACTTTAGCTTATTTAGGTAATCACGAGGTGTACATCGATGTATGCATTTCTAACTACACCAATCAACCAACGGAGGAAGCACTCGATGACATTGTTCGTTTACCTTTCTTAAAGCTATAGAAACATTATTATAGTGTCTAACATTATTCAGACTCATTTTAATTAATATTTAAGTAGTATTAAAAATAAAACTCTAATTAATATATGCTTTTATATTTTTATTGATTTTAATCATATAGAAATATATTTGAAGATTAATTTAAATCAATTAAACACATCATTTTTCTTTTTAGATATATAACATTTATATTTAGGTTAAATTTTGTTATCCTGGTTGATTATTGGTAAAATTTGGGCGGTCGTACGAGACGACTAAAATTGGTACCCTTGGAGGGTAATGGATGGCAATGCTGTAGCCAATGAAGTTCTAACTGAGGCTCGGCTATTGCTGTTACCCTCCCGCCATGATCAGAGCTTTATAGCTCAATAACACCTTATCCTTACACTGTCCTCTACAGACAACGGGGAAGATGAAAAGTAATATTGCTTCGCCCCTTTAAGCCAGTCCTTATAAGGACTGTCCTGGTTGAAGATACTGTTAATCTTTAATCTCTTTCTAATACTTTTTATATAGTACTTATTATTATTATATAGCAGACAATGTGCAGTAAATTCATTGATCATCCGAGTTGAAATTACGATTAGACAAGGGATTCAAGGAAACAAATGTTAGGAGAGTCTTGTTTAAAGAAATACCATCAATGCATTCTTGTTTTCATAACCTCTATGCATGATAGGATCATACAAAAGTCATTAGTTATTATCCTAAGTAATTTCACCAAATATAATAAACCTCGGAATGTCACTAAAAATTTCAATGTTTAGTGACATTTCGATTTTTTTTTAAAACATCAACATAGCGTTTAAAACGAACTACAACAAAAACGATTTTTTTTTAAAACATCAACATCGTTTAAAACGAACTACAACAAAAACGATTTTTTTTAAAAACATCAACATAGCGTTTAAAACGAACTACAACAAAAACGATTTTTTTTTTTTTCAAATGAATAATAAGTTACACATAAAGTGATCTATATCTACTGTTGGCTGGGAAAAATACATTCCAAAAAAAAAAAAAAGCAGTAAACTCCATGCGTGTACAATAATATAATAACAGACGTGATTTGCACGGTTGGTCAGACATACAGAAGACTACAATTTCTTTCTATGGTATTCTAATAATAATAGTAACGTTCTCGACTTCCTTTTGACCTGTCTAAAGCAGAACACGAACAAGAGAAGTAATGACAGGAAACATTCAAAATTCAAAAATGTGTTCATACGTTACGAAATACAAAAATCATATTTACCAAGGTTAGACGTCTCTTTTGTGACTGTTATCGATAGATGAAGGCTGCAATCTGCTTCTTCTGTAAACTGGAACTTGGCTATTCTTATATCGTAGGAAGTCACTCAAAAAAAAAAAAAAAAAAAAGCAGCTACCGCTAAAGGTTGATTTTTTTTCCTCCCAAATATTTCACGTGTGGTACAAATGTTTGGAGACTATAAGACGAGGGGAGGGAGAGGAAAAAATCAGTGGACCGTCAGTCAGGAGCTGATTGGATCTTTCGAGTGGTTCTATTGTTTGCCTTGAGCCATTAGAAGGTCAAATGCCTTTATAGTACGAGTAGGCTGAGAAGAAAAATAGTGCTATTTTATGTTGGCCTATTGGACAGCTTCCAGTAAGGGGTGGCATGGTCCAGTGAGTGGGTCTGATACAGTTATTACCTCCCATGTAGAAGGAAAAAAAAAAAAACATGTCGGCATGATTGCTTTCTTCCGTTATAATGCACTCTTTTTTTTTTTTTTTTTTCTTCCTTGAATGCTTTGCCATCATTAACAGAGACTGTAACTTTGCACCACTAACCCCTGCGGATATCCGCAGCTGCATCAATAGTCTAGGAACGACATGAGGGCATAGCTCGTATATTTTATAAACACTCTAAGACAGCTCTAGTGACACTTATATCTTATTCTCTCTTTGAATGCTTAACTAGCTATTTCGCATTCGAATATATGGCATATTCAGTGATTAAACAAGCTTCCCAGTGACGGGCTTGAGAAGAAATATTTTCTCTGTCACAAGTGATTTGTGTCAAAATGATTATTTTATCTTAATTAAACTCGATTTTATTCTAATAAAGATAATAAATTTTTTGCGTATTAAATAAAATTAGCTTTATAAGATTGAAACTTAAAAGAATATTTAATATTAAATGAAATACTTAACACACCTATCGCTATCTTAAATAAACAAATAATTTATTTCATAATTATCGTTTATGTTAAAGTAAGATATATACATATAAGATATATACATATATGTGGATGGATCCATCGACCTTGAGATGCGGTGATTGATTCATTCAATCCAATACCCTTGGAGGGTAATGGATGGCAATGCTGTAGCCAGTGAAGTTCTAACTGAGACTCGGCTAATGCTGTTACCCTCCTGCCATGATCAGAGTTTTAATAGCTCAATAACACCTTATCCCTACGCTATCCTCTACAGATAACGGAGAAGATGAAAAGCATTTTGCTTCGCCCCTTTAAGCCAGTCCTTATAAGGATAAGGATGTTAAAGTAAAATGAGAATCGAACGTGAGATGCGGTAATCAATTCCCTTGAAGGGTAATGGATGGCAATGCTGTAGCCAATGAAGTTCTAACTGAGGCTTGACTATTGCTGTTACCCTCCTGCCATGATCAGAGCTTTAATTGGTCAATAACACCTTATCCCCACACTGTCTTCTACAGATAACGGGGAAGATGAAAAGCATTCTTGCTTTGCCCCTTTAAGCCAGTCCTTATAAAGACTGGCTTAAAGATAAGGATAAGTAAATTAAATAAAGCTTTTTATTCCCTTGTATTCAGTAAGGTTTTCATTAAGATCGTTACATATTTATTACATTATTTCTTTTCAAGTTCTTTGTAATTCTATCATTCATACCCCGTGTATTGTTATAATATTACTCTTTCTTTCAGGCTTTCATGTTTTTATTTCCAAAATTACTATTCAGTCATTCGCTAATCAAAGTTTTGGCAAACTTTTTTTATTTATTAATATGCATTTTTAATAAAATTCAGCAACAAATAACACGGTTCTATTTTTTCAGACATATGTAGAAGTGCCAATAAATAAATAAAGGAATTACTCAGATCAAGAAATGTGATTCATTGATGATCATTCTATTCACAAAATCTTGATTAATATTATGCGATATATTTAGTTTTAATGTTTATATTTATTAAAATTTTACCATTTATAAGACTCGCTAGATCTAAGTATTATTTGAGACTCTTGCTAATAAAGCAATATTAAAAAAGTAATGGCGAAAAGGTGTTCGAAACACCTTGTGCTGTACTGCTGGTACAATGTGCAACTTAAAATTTGGTCTATGCGTTTGCAACAAAAAGAACTAGGCTTAGAATGATTCTGTGAATTCCTTCAAAACTACCTTCTATAAAATATGATATGATATGAAATATAGTCCTTATAAGGACTGGCTTAAAGGGGCGAAGCAAGAATGCTTTTCATCTTCCCCGTTATCTGTAGAGGACAGTGTAGGAATAAGGTATTATTTTATTCCGCTATTATAGCTCTGATCATGGCAGGAGGGTAACAACAAGAGCCAATTTCTTAAGTTCTTAAAAGAACTGGGAGATGGACCGAGTCCTTGACTCTTTATCCCGTCATCTGAATGAAGAAAATCTGTGTGGATGGGGTGTTATTGAGCTAAAAGCTCTAGTCATGGCTGGGTAACGGCAATAGCCGAGCCTCAGTTGAAACTTCATTGGCTACAGCATTGCCATTTGTTACCCTGGAAGTCCTAAAAAGGACTTGAGATACTGATCACCTCTTATTTCTTAAAGTTCTTAAAATAACTGGGCGATGAACTGAGTCCTTGACTCTTTATCCCGTCATCTGAATGAAGAAAATCTGTGTGGGTGAGATGTTATTGAGCTAAAAAGCTCTAGTCATGGCTGGGTAACGGCAATAGCCGAGCCTCAGTTAAAACTTTATTGGCTACAGTATTGCCATTTGTTACCCTGGAAGTCCTAAAAAGGATCCGCCACCTCTTATTTCGAAATACGAAATTTTTATTCACCCAACATTATTAGAAACATATGATGGTCTTTTAATGCTACTTAACAATAAAAAGTTAAAAATATTTTTAATATCTTTAAATATAATTTATAGATATTAATTTAAAGATTACAAAATGTTTATATTATTTTTTAGATGAAAATTAGTAGTAGAACTAGAGAATAATTGAATTTGTTACAGGAGCCAATGAATGCATTCTCAAAATGGATATTATATTTTTTCACTTTCCTTATGGCAAATACATAAGGTTTTGTTCATTATTTTCACGAAAAAAATATAACTTAAGCTAAGCAGCAGAATAACGGATTGCAAATAATAATATTTTTTTAAAATATATTTAAATAATAGAATTAAAACTAACAAAGAATAACTACAAATCACATTTATAACGATCTAATTTTCGTTAAGATTAGCAGTCAAAGAAATTTTCAGCTATTCCTATCGAGATAAAGATAACCTGATAACCTTATTTTACCTTCATTAAACTTGATTTTATTCTAATAACAAGAAAATAGCTTTTAATCATAAGATTCAGATTTAAAAGAATATTTAATAATAAATGAAATATAATAGTTAACAAGATAATGTTATCTTAAATAAACAAATGATTTATATCTATCATGACTAATTCATGAAGGAGATCCAGAGGATAACAGATGGCAATACTGTAGCCAATGAAGTTTTAACCGAGGCTCGGCTATTGCCGTTACCCCGCCATGACCAGAGCCTATAGTTCAATAACACGCTATCCATACATTTTCCTCTACAGATAACGGGGAGTATGAAAAGCATTCTTGCTTCACCCATCTAGCAAAAAAAAAAAATTATGATAGACGTAAGAGGACCAGCTGTAAGATAATTTCAACGAAAAAAAAAAGTCCAAATTTATACTTTTACATTTGCATTGCGCTCGAGGATATTTTTAAAAACAAAGATTTTTTATTCCATTTTGCATGCCTTTCTCTTCATTCCTATGCTAAAATAAAATGTCATTAGTGATTATTCAAAGCTGATGAATTTTGGAGCTTCGACAATTTATTTCATCTTGATAACATTACCTGAAAAACTTGTTTGTAAGAAGAAATTTAGGAAAAGATAAGAACTTCATTTTGCGGAACTTAGAATGAATACGTAAGGAAAATTAACGGACAAAAAATACGCTAACTCTTTTAAACAAGCTAGGCTTCTTGTCAAGCTGTTTCACAGGTAATTAACTTTCATTCCATCAAGTTCGCTTGCCTGTATAAATGTGTAAACAGTAAACGAACGAAAGAGTGCTAAGTATGCATGGTGGATATTTTTAAACAGATTATTATAATGAAAAGGAATATGACTAGAAACATTCCTTTGCATTTCAATTGCGTTTGTTATAATCAATTATCACATGTACTTCAGAAGTAATAATATATTAAGGTTTGTTTTATCTTATTCATTTTATCCAAATATTTTAACTAAGAATAAAATTTTGAAGCAACTTAAAATTTAATTTAAGATGCTTCAAAAACCGAACTTTTTTAGGAAAAGTTCGGTTTTTACTTGTAGCTGATAAAATTAAAATTTTACTTGTAGCTGAGAAACCCGATGGACAACATCGGGTTTCTCAGCTACAAGTAAAATTTTAATGAAAAATTTTATCAACCTTCATTTTTTTAAAATAGATTTTGACTTTACTTCATAAAGGAAGATTTTGGTATCGTTCCAATTCATTGATGGTTTGACATATGTTGGTAATTCTAAGGATTAAGAGTGTAGCATTCATAACAGAAATATCACATTCTTTTACTTTTAGCTGAGAAACCAAAAAAAGTTCGGTTTATGAACAGTTCATTTATAAACAGTTTTTTCTTCTATAAAATAGAATAAAGTTTGTACTTTGTGCGAAACTATGAGACACGCTATAGAGAAGTATGGAATTCTCTTCTTAATCTCTCTACTGCCTAAGCCACGGTAATTGACACAAAATCACTCAGAACATTAATAATGAACTCAGGCGATATTTTTAGGATAACTAAGAAACTAAATGAGACTGTAAAATTGTGTTCTCGCAGGACACTGCTGAAAACTGTCTCGGCAGATATTCAGAGCGAAAAGTAAAGGGCAATTTCATAATATCATCATAGCAGTAGCGTACGTAAGCTTTTCTTAAGATTGGAAGAAGTGACTATGCGATCTGATTTTCCTAAACAAAGGTCTTACTTTCTTATATTAACTTTTTTATACTCGTTAGCTACGAAAATGTTTTTAACTGGTAATAGACATTCAACTAAATTAGCTAAAATGATAGTTACAAATCAGTATTTTAGAATCTCGATCTTTCGGTAGGGAGATATTCTTACTTCTTAAAGTCCCATACACGATGGACAACATCAACTTAAGTCATTGTCTTATTTTACATAAAAAGAATGAGAAATCATAAACAGCACGCTCGCCTCGCCCTAAAGAATGTCTTTTCAGATTTTTTTTTTAAATTACAGAATAATTCAATCCGATACGTGTTTCCGTAGAGTAGTCGGCAATGCCCTTCGACTAGAAATACCTGAATTCGTATTTGGTCTTGAACACAATCTTTATAATGACTTTTTTTTTTGCCATCTGAAGGTGAGTTTGTCGGCACTATGCGAAACTGGCAGGGTGAGGTTTCTCCACTCTAAAATTCATTTTTCTTTATAAAATAAATTTTAGAGTGGAGAAACCTCACCCTGCCACAACGACGGGGCAGTTATTTCTTTTTCCATAACCCTACGCTTCTCAGTGAGTGATGCTTCTGGAAAAAGAAATAACCTTTCTTTTTATTTCTTTTCTTTTCTGTCGTTGTAACTAACATTAGTTTATGAAAGTTCAAACTACGTGGGTTTTCATAAACTAGTTAAGGCAGGTAATGAAACAATTCGATAAAGAGAAAAATTAGACTGTCCTGAAACTAAGTAGCATTTTACATTATTTGATGTATATAGATAATAGTTTTTTTTTTTTGACGGTGGTCTCCTTGGAAATTGTAATATATGATTCTAATATCGACCGGTTGGGTCAGTTTAGAATTCTTATTTGGTCATTTCGTTTCAGGGACAAAATAATGCACCCAGCTCTAGTCCATATTCATATTTCCACAAATAAATAATTTGATATTCGTTTTCTTTTATTTTCTTTAAAGATTTAAACTTTCAAACAGTGTAATAAGACACTTAGAACTACACTTCGTTGATACATAAAACACGTTATTTGTAATGCAAAAATATAATTATTTTCTTGTATAAAACCATGGCAAAACCTCATTAATCACATTATACAGAAATCGTAACTATGGAATGTATTGTAGTTAAGAAATATGTAATTTCTTAACTATATTCCACGAAAAGTCGAAATAAAAAAGGCCTTAAAGATTTTTATTTGATTTTCTTTGATATCGTGTTATTTGTGTATCATTTTGTTATTTACAGATTATAGAACTGCAGTAACTTACTATGGTCTAATATAAACATTTACGCTTATAATTCTCTTCATTATTGTTTCAGATGCTGGTTAATATTCAAAGAAAAAGATTCCAAGACTTTATTACCTTTCCTGTCAATCATTGTCATAAGAAGAAATTCAAAACCGAAGACATTTGCAAGCATTTAAGAATATTCTGTTATAATCCATGATTGATTTTTCTGTGTTAAGAATATTTGTGCATATAACAATTACATTTGATAATTTCTGAATTAAACTTCTACACACACATCATTATTGTAGCTGTACTCATATAGGTTTTCACATTTAAAACCGACCTTATTAACGTTTAACGTTGGTTTTTATTTTTAAAACATGAAGGAAATGTAGGTCATTCTCATAATTACATTGCACATAAGAATAGCGGCCTTTCACTTGCAATGATTAAATATACAATGAACTGACGCATTTTGATTGAAACTATATTTATTGAACTTTTAGTATTAGCAAGATATCTTTTAAAACGGAACGTATTAATGATTACAGTAGCTACTGCTGGTATTCGTTTTTATGCAACTTGTGTCTATATCTTTACCATTCCCACTCATCTTTATCAACTATTTTCAGTTAATAAGTAAGGTTTTCATTTGCTATATATAATTTGTTTTATATCATTTGCATCTTCAGATTGCACATATTCTCCCACAAGATTCCTTTGAATGGTTTGTAATTTGCATAATCTTAAATGTCTCGATATTTGTGTAACATTACTACATTACTACAGATTTTTGATAGCGCAACACTAATCCTGATTCATGAAGTTGTAATATATGTGAAATATTTCTGTGTTTAAGAAAGAAAATTCATATTCATTATGTTAGAAAAATCACACCTTATGCTATATAATAGGATACCTAGCTTTTGTCAAACACAGAAAAATTATAGATAAACAGAAATATATTTAGGTGCATAGTAAATGACTGTTATTACTTACGCAAACAAATATCTCCAATTACTGACATGAATTTATTTTTGATAATGAAATGAGCACAAATGCATATAATTTATAGCAATCATGAATTCCTTTATTTCAATGATATGTAGAATATTAGATATATTTCAATGATATGTAGAGTATTAGATGTGAAGAACGAATTACATTCGAACCAATTATATATTAAAATACGAAAGATTGGATATTCTGTAGATATCGTGCTTTATTATTACAACTAAAAGCGACTTTTAACACCAAGTTATTATATATTTATTATTTAGTAAAATAATAGGTGTGTTATTTTCTTTCACTTTTCCTTGAAATAAATTTATTTATGTAAAGATTCTTTTTTATTACAAGTTAGTTTAGTTTTTTAAATTATCTCTAGTTGATGACAAAAAATTAAGCAATAAAACGAAAATAACGAAATTTTACCTTGGGATAGGAACGTATTTCAAATTAGCCAGTGATCACCAGAATACAAAAAAGGAACTTGGTTCAAAATGTATTTCTGAATCTGCTTATATTTATCACCACAACAGTATGTAATAGAGACAGATTTCCAAGTGAATAGTGGCATAGATTAGCTAAGAAAGTGTTGATTATTATGTAAGGATACGAATATTTCATTTTCTAAACCACTGCGTCGTATTTACACCGATCAAGTTAATGTATCCATTTTCGTACGAAATAGGCCCATATAAAGAGACATTTAATATTAATATTGTATCATTTAATTTGATCAACTTACCTGAATATTAAGAGGAAACTGAATACCAAATCCCATCAACTATTTACGAGACATGACCAGAGAAAGTGCCGGTTTAGAAATGCAACAATGGCAGTTCAAAGAACCTGTCTAGGAGCCACTTACCCTAATCATTAATTATTTAACTAACGTCTTTGCATGTTTTATATTGTGGAATTGATGCAACACCCAGAGGCAACCGCTTGCTCCGTGCCTACCGCAAAGACTGGGATCTGAGCAGCTTAAGCATTGATCCTCCCAGACAACTGCTGCCACTACCAACATGCCCGGGAAAGAGAACATGTATTATTTATAATGTCACTCCGTTCCTTGCCTCAGCAAATTTTTTTTTATTTATTTTTCCAAACATAACCAAAGTCCAGACTTGCGCAAAACAGCTTTGCAGTAAACAAAAAACAACAGAGTAATATGTACGCAAATCATCACTACAGACTTATTACAATCTTATTCTACAACCCACGACAGGAACAGAGCTCAGAATAGTCATTTAATGAGTAATATATTACGCGATCATAGTTTTTTTGTGTGTAATTAATAAACAGCCTAGATAGACATCTACATTGGTTTGTGATGAGATGTCGCCAATCATCGGCGCCATTTTGTTCTCCTGTTGTCTAAGAATGGGGGAGAAGGGGAAACTTACACTAATGCTAATATGAATCTCCTGGAACTGCAGCTGTTGTCTGCATGTTGAGACGCAAGAAGGGGGTGGGCGGAGCCTTACTATCATCCCTGAAGCAAATTTTGTGCGTCAACGTGCAGTTACATCAAACCTGTTTAAAATAATGGCATCCAGATGATGTAGACATTGTAAATAAATCCTTAATAGCCCTTCACAGTCGCTGACAAGCTGCCCGGCATAGTAGACAATGGATGTACTTATGGTCTCAGCCACCGCTGATTGCTCTGTCTGATTATCCAGTTATGTCACATGATTGAATTGTATGATACTCCTACTCAGTACTGAAATTACGAACAAGAATAGTTTTTTCTTTCAGACCTGTTAGTTTAGTCTTTTTTCCATTTGTTGTTATTCCTATGTAAAGTTAATAGGAAGGCTTAAAATACTAAAACAAAAATGATTTTTTCTTAATTAAAAAAAAAAAAAAGAATGAACCTTGAACAACGAATGATAATTTAGGTAAATTTTAGTTTAAATGTATTCCGTATTCATTCGGCTATGCGACATAGAGTACGAACGGTAAGTGGATAAGTTATTTTTTAGTTACAGGCAATGTGAACTTACTTGAAAATCCCTTGATTTGTTATAGATTGATCTATATAGATAAGTTTTTTTTTTTAATAAAAAGAGTTTAAACAAAACATAGATAAATTAAAAAAAAACACGATTTCACCAAAATACTTCATAATGGCTTATTTCAATTTATATATAGAAATGATATATAAAAAATGATTTACATTATAGTTTATATTATTTATCATTTATTTGATATAGCGAATTAGACCATGTTTATGTACTTATAATTTATATTTTATATCTTTCTAACTAATATTTTGATAATTATTAATAATACTTAAAAAAAAAAGAAATGTTTTATCTAAATGCTTTCCAATAATGTGTTCGTGTTAAATAGGAGATTTTTTTTTATTCTTGCTTGCTGTGGAAAATACATACGAGTATAAGAATACTTTGTTTGCTAATATTCAACTACGTTTCGAAAGTAACTATAAGAGAAATTTCTAGATATATGAATCAAAACGGACAAATTAAATTAAAAAAAAAGTCAAAACCACGCAGCTTAGTAAACTTATTATCCGTGATAATATTTGTGTAATCATATTCTCTAGTGTTAGATTTTTTAAGTTAATTGGCTGAACAAGCATATTGCGTTCAATGAGTGTACAACAAGTTCAAAACATGCTGCTTTTTTGCAGTATTTTTATATAAAAAAATATAACCAAAAGAAATTTATAATCAGATTGTTCAATAATTTGTTGTGATGTTTCTGAATAAATAAATAAATTCATAATTTTCACTATTCATAAGACAAAATTTCTCAAATAAAAAAAAAATCAAATATAACATGAAATGGTACTAAAGCATAAATGTTACATTTTAAGAGAGCGACAATAAGGAGAAGAAATATAAAATAAAATAATATTGTAAAATAATTAATAACGCCTCTAAGCTTGAAGACAAGGAAATTTAGAACTCATTGCAAAAAATAAAGGTTATAAAATGTGTGCGATTCTACAATAACAATGTGTAGATTTCATCGTAATATGATAGAAAATCGGAAGCACCGGAGGGGACAGAGCAAATCTCCATCTACGAGTCCTCCGGACATTTCACAAGATTTTGTTGATCAAAGATTAAAGAAAATCTGGTGAATAAAAGCGACAAAATCTTATCATATTTCGCTACCACAATAGAAGAAACACGCATTTCTTTTCCATTGTTTCGAAGATTTGTGCTAATTATTTTTTATTTTATAATACTATACTATAAAGTGTATTGTTTGTTTAGAATGACACCAATTTTGATAGCTGTGTCTTTCCGGTCGATGAATTATAATCAACATAAGTTTAATCTAATTCTTAACCTATAGTTTTAGCATGAGTTTTGTCTTAAACATCAATATATATTTTGAAGAATTGTTTGAAAATATTTTTTGATGACTGGTCTGGTACAAAACAGTAGCGTTATTTTGTATTTGTATTTTGACTATGCTGCTTTTAGTTACACATGTGATTCCTGTATTTTCATATGTATATGAAAATTTTTCACATATTACAATGTATCACCACTGTCGAAATATTTAAAGTTCTTCCTCCTTAAACTAAAAGAGTATAGTATTATGAATTGATTAATTAATGTTGCGATTTTAGAGTTTAAAATAACTTCAAGTGCAGTGAGACACATATGGAATTTAGCGTAAAATATATACCATGAGTACGGTTCGTGAATATCTACATATATTCCATCCTTGTGGTACATTAAGAGCGATTGTTGCAAATATATCAAAACAATCGCACTCGGTAAACGAATTTTCGTCAAAATTAAATTGTTCATTATTATTAAGTCATAAATATTCAGCTGAATAGGTTGAGTGAAATACATACATACATCAGAAATCGGATACAGAAATTAAAAACATAAACCAGACACAGAAATTCAAAAAAAATTAGCACAAATTAAAACTTAAAAAATATATAATTTTCTTTTAATATATATAAAAAGGTGTTTGAATTCAAAAAGAAAATTGAGGTTTTTCTAATAGTAAATTTCAAAGTAATCAAAGATTAAATAAAATTTTAAAAAATACTATATAAAACTATACCTGTTTTAATGATTAATCGAAGTAACACTAGAAGACTGACTTGAGAATCATGTGATATTAAGTATACTGCGAGTGCTTGGAGTACAGGCAATGAAATTTTACATCTGAAAAGAGAATAATGGATAGGATTACTATGATTTTTTCTACAAACCTGACAAAAAAAGAAAATAGAAGAAATAAACAGTAAGAATAATAGACCGTTATATTAAAAATTGCATCAGATCTAGGTGCCCCTGTTATGAGCATAAGAGTACAGGAACAAATAAAAGGTAAATAAGTTGATTAAAATACTTATGAACTAAATTCTTTTAACGTACATTTTGGTTAGATCGTGCTCACAAAATCCGACTTAAAAAATCGATAAATTTTAGAAAAAAAAAAAAAAAAACTACCAAAGAAATGAAAAAAAAAAACATACAGCAAAAAGTTTTAAAACAGGTTTAGTGCTAGAATATTTTTTCTCACCTTCTTTTAGTACTATATAGAATCTAGTAATGCAATGAGAAGTTGCGCTAGTTAAATTTTATATGCACTTAACTGAAGTGTGTTTGTTCGAAGAAAACTAGCATAAATTATTTTCATGGTTAGTATTTTACCTCATTGTTTATTTCAGATTTGGGCAACGATATGTCTAGCATAAGCGTTAATATTAAATGTTTTCTATTTTATGATGAAAATTCCTTTCTCTCCCGTTTTTATTTTTAGCTTTTGTTCATTTCATTCGCTGCGTTTTTAATACAGTTTTTTATTACTTGGTTTTTGGTATGTTCCTTTCATTAATAACATTTGATAAATAAATAATTAATTAAACCTTAAAAAACAACACCATCATTTAAAAGATAATTTCTAACTATACACAATTTGTTTATTGTCTGAGTGTTTTATGAAAAATTACCACACAATAAAACGGCAGCAATTCTATTGGGTTGGCATCCTAGGCTGGAAACCAGGGTCTCCAAACTTTTGAAAAATAATTCATGTCAGTTAAAATAGTTATTCGATGCTATACTTATCATAATTCTTCTCAATAAGATATAAGACAATACATTTTCAAAGATAACGTTTTATATTATGGTATAGGTAAAACAATAAATAAATAAATAATAACCTGATGAAATAACTTCCATCTAGATCATCCATTTCGATTCCTTATTTCGGTCTCATAACATAAATGGAAATAAATGCAAACCGCAAGCTAAGTTTTCAAAACTTGATCACGTCAAGAGTTTAGATATAATCATTATACACTATTTTATATTATGCGCATACAATTGTGTAAGATTTTATCTTTCTTTCTATCTAATTTGATTTAATTTAGTGAACTGAATCTAAAAGAACTAAAACTACTAGGATGTTGGGCACTAAGTCGCTGTAACTATTTTATCAATGTATACGCCAGGATGGTGCTTCTTCTTCTGATTCATCTCAACATACGTTTTTAAACAAACAGTTGACTGAACATAATACTATATATATATTCATACTATCTATTGTCGATATATATTCATATATCGTTGTAACTGGTATATATCGTTATTTGCAATTGTTTTATTGATTTGTATTTATATCTCAAACAACAATATATTGTAAACGAAAGCAATAAAATCTATAGAAAATAAGTGAGTTTAATTGTGTACTGTGGCTCAATTCTGCAAGATAATATATATTTTTCTACTTGTTTATCAACATGAAACCATAACCAATTTCTTTACATGAATGGTGAAGTTTACAATTAATTCATCTTTATAAAAGAATTGTACATTGATATTTATGATCCTATTGTTGAGTTGAAATGAGGTCAATCAGAAATTCTAAACTTGTTGAGTTAACAGATGGCAGCAGGGGTAGATCATACTAAAATGAAGATATTGGGAAGAATACAATGCTCGTACTGTAAATCTTACATTGATATTTATGATCCTATTGTTGAGTTGAAATGAGGTCAATCAGAAATTCTAAACTTGTTGAGTTAACAGATGGCAGCAGGGGTAGATCATACTAAAATGAAGATATTGGGAAGAATACAATGCTCGTACTGTAAATCTTTATATTTAATTAAATTTAAAAAAATCATAAACAAAGCTTTAATTCTGCGATATACAGTACATTTATTCAATCACTGAGCAAAGGAAAGATTAACAAACCCAAAATAAGAAACATTACAGATTAGAAAGAACCTATGACAAATAATTGCGAGGAAAAAGACTTTTGGATAAAGACAGTGTATTCCGAAAAATGGTGTATTTGTTTTTTTCATAAAATTTCTTAGAAATTTAATAACTATTATCAAATTAGAAAATTATAAACCTAATTTTTATTATATAAATGATAATATAGATTAAAAATTATTTTTTAAGTCACAGAGGGAGGAAAAGAGCAAGAAAATTATTGACTTGATTAGCATTGGTCACCTGATAATAAAAAAATTGCAAATAAATTAGCACCTCCTTACTTCTTCAATAATAAAAATGATACAAATATGAGTTAAAAGTAGTTAACCGAATAAGCCAATAACACTAGCAGCTAATTGATCTGATTAATTAGGCTAATTTGAATAATTTGGGCCATTCGGTACTTGCAGTGATTACGCGAACAGTTAACATTAATACCCTCAGAGCTCTATTGGACAAGATAACGCCAAGTGGTGCCACGTGACATCCCATACTAAGCATTACCTTTTAATTGCGCCAGCTCAAGTTTATGTGCTCTTTAAAATTCCAGTGGGAGCACATGCTTTGCTCTCTCTGCACCTTTGGAGCTTCCTGCTTATTATAACAGGCAATTAACACGGATTAGTAATAGTGATGTGCAAATGGAGATCTTTATCAATAGAAAGACTAATAATATTTATTTATTTAAAATTGTGTTAGAATCCAGAGTTTAATGCCTTTAAAAACCAACGAAATACTTCTAAATTAATGAGAACGTTTAACAATTCGTAGTGCTTTTCTAAAAAAAAAAAGCTTTGTTTGAATTAAAAAAAAAAAAAACACCTACGACATTCAATAAAAATGGTAAGTTCATCTTCTGCAAGTCTATTTTAATTTCTTTTAGTGGGTTTAAGTTTGTGCTATATTCATTATTAAATTATTCTTGTCACTTGAGAATCTCTTTACGAAATAAATTGTGTGTGCGAACGAGAGAGAGAGAGAGAGAGAGAGAGAGAGCAGTACATTGTTTGTGAAATGATAAATATATTTACGAACATGCAGTATCACAATATAAATACCTGTTTTGACATGCATTTAATATTTTAACTATACTGGCAATCGATGACGATGTATACACTTTAACAAAAACAAAATAAATATAAACAGAAATTAAAAAAAAAAGGAATGAGGTGTTATCTAAACATAATTATTTCAGAATGTTATTGGCATTCGAGTTTCGATTCGGATTTTATTCTTATCTTAAAGTATTATAAGAATAAAAGTATAATTTATTAAATTATAATATAAAAATTTAAACTTCTATTGTTACATTTTTTATAGAATTTGATTGAAATACAATAATACACCATTTCATAATTATGAAAAGGATAACTAAATAATAATAGAACTGAAAGTATTCTCACTTTCGAGTAGTAGGTCCGGTGAGCCTGAAAGAGTTAGAAGATCACCCAGTCCTTTTTAGGACTTCAATGTAGCGGATGGCAATGCTGTAGCCAATGAAGTTTTAACTGAGGCTCGGCTAATGCCGTTACTCAGCCATGACCTAGAGCTTTTAGCTCAATAACACCCCATCCACACAGATTTTTTTCATTCAGATGACGGGATAAAGAGTCAAGGACTCAGTCAATCGCCCAGTTCTTTTTAGAACTTTATTCTCACTTTCGCTAATGATTTGAGTAACGATTTATATATTGCAGTCTAGGTACCCGAAATATTAAATTAAAAATCAAATTTGCTTTTCACTATGCCGTCATTTATATATTGTTGATTTTAAACATCAGCCAAAATAAGTTCCTCTACTAACAATGTCAAAAAAAAAAAAAAAAGGAGAGGATTTCTAACAACTAGCAGTAACGATTTATGTTAAAAATCTTTATCCCACAGTATTCAAGACACTATTGCAGGCGTTGCAGTTTTAAAGATTGCAGAAGGTCAGTATAAGTTATGAACAATGTATACTAGTTGACTTTCAGGGCAAATAAGTTCTTGTTCGAATAAACCAAGGGATCGACCAAGAAGACCATTTTATTTTCGAGTAATGAATTATTGAATCTTAATTAGAGTTTTGGTCTTAGCTTTTCTCTCATGTCAGACGAGAAAGATACCGAGATAAATAGAACAGAAAAAATGAGAGTAAGAGATATCGAGATGAGGATATGTTTATTTCGTTAGATACTGCTGTGAATTCCTAGTGATTTCAATAAGTAGCCCATTCGCATCCAGAGGGCAGTTTTATGCTTGTCCATTTGCTTTTTAATGGTGAAGATGGAAGACTAGACGTTATCTTCCCTAGCCCTAATAAAAAGTAATTATGGCCATTTGTGTGCAGAAGAGACTTTCCTTTTTCAGACTCTAATTAACGTAATTCTGGTGTGTGACGAAGGGCGGGTGTCGGATCTTCTTGTCGGACTTTCGCCGCCGTGCGCTGTTTCATTCTCCCCCACTCCAGAAAATCGACTCAGCTCATAAATTTCGTCATTCCCTTCATTTTATATCCCTTCACTCCTCCTTCCGCAGCCATAAAAATAACCGGAGCTCCGGATGAGGAAATGTTCCATCTTCGAATTGGATCGAGGTCAGTTAGTAACCCTAGGACTGCTCGCTTCCGATTGGCTGCCGAGATATAAATTTGTCGAGGTGTCGGCCCGTTACCCCTGTCACTCACCGATGCTCGCGTTAGGACCCCCGGTACCCGCCCGTCCAGAGAAGCATATCTTGGTTGTTATCAGGGAGCCCAGAAATGTCTTATTGCACATGCGCGACATCGCAATAACAACCTCCCAGTTATGGCTGCCTTTGTTTGGGATAAGGACGGTAGGGAATACTGGGTGGATCATTACACTATGTTGCACTGTGAAAATTTAACTCCACTAGTCCTTCCATTATCACAAAGAGAATACTTAAAATCACACAGAAATTAAATGTGTGAAACAGGTTTAATGTGTTCACCATTTTCGAGCAGTAATGCAATATAATTTAAATACTTCCATCATAAAGCAACCAATTATGTAATCACTCGTTTATATTTATTGTACTCAACATTACGTAGATACCTTATGAAATATATATATACCTGTAAGCCTGTCCTTATAAGGACTGGCTTAAAGGGGCGAAGCAAGAATGCTTTTCATCTTCCCCGTTATCTGTAGAGGACAGTGTAGGGATAAGGTGTTATTGAGCTATTAAAGCTCTGATCATTGCAGGAGGGTAACAGCAATAGCCGAGCCTCAGTTAGAACTTCATTGGCTACAGCATTGCCATCTATTACCCTCCCAGGGTGGAATCCATTCCATCTACACCCTGTAAGCCTGATGTGAAAGGAATCTATTATATTAACTTGTACTATATGTCTTTATATGGTGGACAACGACTCCTACATTTATTAGTAACGTAATAGAGAAAAAACTACAAAATATTTAATATTTTATTAAATATATAATAGTATAAATAATATATCTAATGTTAATTGTAATTTAATATTTCTGATAAGGATTTAAGATTAAAAAGAATGTAAAAAATTTTTTTGTTGTTGTTGGAAATATAAAATAATAAAATAAATATAAAAACATTGAAGCCGGCAGGTGGCGTGTATATGCAGTTTTTCGTAATTATTTATTGTGACCTTGATAAAAATAAACAGTTACTGCTCATATGTACAACATTGTTTGGTTTATAGGGTACGAAGTTGCATATAAACGTGTCATAAAAGCTATAAAATAAGTTTTAAAACTCCAGAAGGAGTTAAAAGAGTGGACGTTGTTTGAATTATAAAACAAAGTAGAGAAAGAGTAAAAAAGGAAGGAAATTCAAATACAAATTTTATAAAACTGCCTGCAGTTAAAGGATGGCTACTTCCTGTATGCTAGACTTGATAAAAACGCTTGTTCTGATCGATGCTAACATCTAAATTAGCAGTGATCAGGTCAAATATATTTTATATTTGAAATTACATAAAATATTTTTCAGATGAATTTTATGATAATAAAAGAGTTTCCTAAGCAATATGGTCGGTGATAATTTTTGTCTGCACTCCCGAGAATCTTGAATACCCCTGAACAGTTATACATAGTCCCTATTGTTAAAATAAGGACGCATTAAAATATTCAAATGTAATTGAAATTGACAACATAATACAAAGCAATATGTTGAGCGCCCAAGAGGACGAAACGTTTGCTATTATCAACCGTCTTATAATTCGTAATAAAAGGAGGGAGGAATCTGCGCAAGCAACATTCAGACCATTTTGTTCTTACAATTAGTCCGGAATGAAGGTTCAAATGAATTTCACAGGGAGTTCTTGGAGAAAATAGGATGTGACTGACAAGCTCTTGCTGCTAGGAGACTTCAATAACTGCCACTTTCTGATTCCTACACTTTGCTATCGGAATATCTCGTATCTTCTAGAATGCATTGACAACAATTTCATAATGAAGACAGTCCCTACATGAACTACAGAAAGCCAATTATTTTTTGCTACACTTTTCCATCTAAATGAAACTGTGAGAGTCACTCATTACCATGAGGGAAATGTCTAATCTCCAAACATTATCACAGTTAAAGCTTTAACACTCAAATAAACAATTACTCGACTTCATTTGCAGTTAACAGTCACAAGAAGCTCTTTCCCTTTCTATAAAGAACTGTAATGATTTAATATTTCACAAGCGGGACGATATTCAGAACATAAACCAAATTAAAAAAATCAGTTTAAAAGAGTGACTCACTAAGTACTGATTCTCTTCGGGACGTTCAGAGGGATTCGCCGAAACAGCGTGTCTTTGAATGTGAAGTAAGTCTCCCGACCTACGGTGGGGGTATTGGGGGAGGGATGCATTGAAAATGGAAAATTGTTTGCTCAAACGATACTGCGAAAGGCGATTCTCTGTCAACTAGGAATCACTTTTAAATCTGACTTTACGCAAACGAAAATCTAAATTACAGATACACATTCTTTGTTTACTTTTACTACCTTATTAAGGTATCACAAATTATTATGATTATTTATTGTTATTCGAGAACTCCAGGGAGTCAAGGAGTCATCAAGGGAGGCTATACATCACCCAACCAGCTGTCATACCTTCCCTTAAATTATTCACACTAGATACACTCACTACCCCTAAAAGCAAGCTATTCTATTCGCTCACTGCTCTCTGGGAGAAAAACCTAGCTCTTACCCCGTTCTTGACTGCAAGTAAATTTAACTTCCATGGATGCCCCCGTGTTCTCTTCCCACCTTCCACATAACGAAAAATTTCATCAGACGATATCCTATAATACCCATTCAAAAGTTTACAGACCTCTATCATATGACCCTCTTTTTCCTGTTAACCAGAGTCCGCAATCCACATACTCGCATTCTGTCTTTATAATCTAAATCCCATAATCCGGATATAATTTTTTGTAACTCTTCTTTCCACCCTTTCCACAGTTTCTTTATCCGCTTGGAACCCGGGAGACCAAATCTGCGCACAATAATCCAGATGTGGTCTTATCAAAGCCTTATAAAGAGGCAAAATGACTTCCTTATCCTTACATGTCAAGGTTCGCTTCAACATCGCGATTGAATGCGACAACCATTACACCAAGATCGCTAGCCTTATTAGTTTCTTGTAGCATAATACCATTAATATAATATGCCGCTGGAAATCTCATCATGCCATAGTGCATAACTTGACCTTAACTACCATTATCTGATAGCCATTTCGTTTGCTCAAATTTCCAGTCAATCCAAATCATTTTGTAATTGCTGAATATCAGTAGCATCCCTGATTGCCCTGCCTATCTTTGCATCATCGGGAAACAATTGCACATCTGATGATAGATCCTGCCTGATGTCGTTAATGTATAAATTGAACAATAATGGCTGAACCCTGAGGTACACCACTGGCCACCTTAAATCTGGCGGATTTTACACCAACCTTATACCACTTTTTGATTTGTCAACCATCCATTTATCCAGGAGTTTTTATTTCAATCCCATATTCTCCAGTTTATGCAGCAGCCTTTCGTGTAGTATCAAATGCCGTAGAAAAATCCAACATTATCATAGTGTATCCATTTCTTTTATCCAACTCGGCCGTAACATTGTTATAAAATATGAGCAATTGCTAAACACGATCTTCCTTTAGTAAACCCATGCTTCTCCTTCCAGAGTATAGCTTGTTTGTCCACCAATTTCTGTATGCAAGTTCTTATCAACTTCTCTAAAATCTTCATCACCGCACCATAGATCGGTAGTTAGACACCGTTTTTGCACCACTCTTGTACTAGGAAACAGCCATATATTCTTTCCATGCATGTGAAAGGCTGAGCTGACCAATCAGCTGACCATTCCTCCAGCATACGTGCCGATATTCTGTCCATATTGACAAATTCTTATCCAAGTTATGCAACAGCTCTTCAACCTCATCTGCATTCAGTAAAGTTATTCTTCCACATTCATTCTTTCTTTTACTTGCGGCATAACAATAAAATTCTTTTGGATTGATTTCAGCTTGCATGGCCAATTTCTTTTCATACTCCGATTTACCTTTCCGCACAGTACTAGTTAGTTTTCTGGCCTGAGTTTCATATATTTCATAACTCCTCTCACTCTTATTCTCACGATATTCTTTCCACCTCATCTTCTTCTTGTGCATCTCTTTCTTAATAAGGCTGCACATTCATTTCATCCCCAACTCATTTTTTCTTCGAAAACTAGTGAATTCCGCCTCCTTTAAGCACTTTTCAAAGATCCCATGCATTGCTGACATTTTTCCCATTCAGTAACTGATACCATGGGACCAAAGATGGTATTCGGTATTCTCCTAAGTTGATCATTTCCAACTTTGTAGTTCAGCATGTAACTTGTCTTAATTGGAACATCAATATAATTATATATTTCCCAAGAAAGCAGCACGGCATGATCACGTTCAGCAACTGGTGGTAAAATAGTCAAATCTAACACTCTTTGACCTCGAGTTCCTTCTTTCACATATTGCTTGAGAAAGTTGTCTCGCAACAATTTAATAAATGCAAGCAGTCAAAAGTGTTAAGTCGGTTGGTGAATCTAAATGCTAGCACAACTGGTCAGCATGTCAAAATGCACTTCTGAAGAAGAGATTATAAAATTAAAAAAATGGCAGCAGAAAAAAACAAAACAGTGAAGTCACTGAAAATCAAAAACAATACATTATTTTAAAAATGAAAGACACTCTCAAAATAAATCGATAGTTAATAGAATATTAACGTATTTTGAAATGGGACACATTATAATTAATTTCCGTAATTAAAAGATTATCCAAAAAAAAATCAAATAACCTAAATTACCTCCTTGTAATTATTCATAATGTGTGAAAAGTTCCTTCCGCAACAGTTATGAGGAGGAAATTCTTTTCTCTTTATTTCTTTTCGAAAATTCGTATCCACTAATTTTGACTCACTCTCTCAAAAGAAAACGTTGGCATTTTCGGTAATCAAACCTTAGAAAACTGCTCACTCTGACCAAACAGCTCTGAAAATACTTTCCAGAAACGATTCAAAATCTGACTTTTGACACAAGTCTCAACACGCTCAAAGAAATGGATTTAAAACTCGAATTCTCCACCCCTCTTTTATAAAAAGTGCTCCTTTACTCAACAAGGAAATTTTATAGTGTTGATGACCTTAATAATATGGAAGTATAAAGCTAATTATGAACAACATATTTAAATTAAAAAATACAATTTACATAGATTTACCTAAAAGGTGTATATATATTTCCTTTAAAGTTTTATTTTATTTTTCTAATTCTAAGGCAAAATATTTTCTAACAAATGTACTAAAATTGCAAATTATTATTATATATTAAATATGTTGATCTGCAGTTGTTACCTTAATCATTAATATCATGAATACTGATCTTGACATGTACTACTCTGTAATGTAATCAACCTTATGACAAAAGAGAGGTGATTTATCATTTAAATGTGATGAATGTATTTTTGAGGACGGTTTGAAGACTTTGCCAGTTTGAAAAAAATCCTACTAACTCCATCTGAATCTAGTGAAAGTGGGCTAATGATCAAATGCACTATTAAATTTTCTCCAACCTACTGCCCGAAATAAATCCCATAAGCAAACTATTATAAAGAAGTGAATGAAGTGATTAAGGCATGTCATCTCAACTAACAACATACCATATCATTTTTTTCCCCAATGACTGAACTCTTTCATAATCTGACGTCAAAGACAAAGATATAGATAGGTTTTATTTTTTGTATTTTCTTCAGTTCTTTATATAATATTTTATGCATAAAAATTATAAGAGGTATTTTATCATATTTTTTTTTTCGAAATTTAAAAATTCAACAATAAAACTAGTTGATTTCTGAATATTTTGATCATACACCACTTATTGAAATATATAAGAAGCTATAACTTCCATTAAACCAAATTTTTATTTTCGTTGGATATCATCGGAGATGCTATCATTTGGCCAGGTGTGAGATAATGCTGTAGCCAATGAAGTTTTAACTATGGCTCGTCTATTGCCGTTACCCAAGTATGACTATAGCTTTTAGCCCAATAACAATCCATCCACACAGATTCTCTTCATTCAGATGACGGGATAAAGAGTCAAGGACTCAGTCCATCGCCCAGTTCTTTTAAGAACTTTAAGAAAAATTAAGATGAGAATCGACCGTGATTAACTCAGTTCTTTTAAGTTTAAGAACTAATTTTTGTTTTGGGAAGGAGTGGAATCGACCGTAAGATACGGTGATTAATACCCTTGGAGGGTAATGGATGGCAATGCTGTAGCCAATGAAGTTCTAACTGAGGCTTGGCTATTACTGTTACCTTCTTGCCATGATCAGAGCTTTAATAGCTCAATAACACCCTTCCTTACACTGTCCTCTACAGATAACGGGGAAGTTGAAAAGCATTCTTGCTTCGCCCCTTTAAGCCAGTCTTTATAAGGACTAATTTTTGTTTATTGTCATAATTGGACAAAAATCTTTTAAATTTAACTTCTTTCCTACTCTGTAACATTTTTGTATTAGTTTACATACTCGTAACTGCTTCGGAATTCATTAATGTTTTTATAACAAACGATGAAAGTTCTAAAGAAATCCTAGATTATAAGATCTTATAAAATTTTTTTAATTTTCTTGAATTTCTTTTATCAAATTGAACATTGCTACAGATACGGGAACAAATTCATATTATTAGAAATCTTAAGGAGAAAATTATAGTTGCAGTACTTCAGCAACTAGGTATATATACACCTAGTTACTGGTCAGAAATGATAACAGCCTCATCATTGCTGTTCATTGGTTTCAAACTGAATTTAATATCTAAACTATTTTATTGCACAATTTGGTTATTGTACAATATATAAGACCGGAGTTGTGAAAGGAAAATCTTATCTGTAAAAGTTAAGTTATTAGAGGCAAACTTATTTACGGTATCTGGAGAAGATAAGTTATTTTGGGAAACTCGGTTTTTTTCCATCCCCATGAAACGGACAAACCAGCTAGTTAATATACTTTTTTTTTTTTAATTACAGCTCATGCAACTAAGACTATGAGGAGAATGTATTATGCTTCTCTGCTGTAGCCGGTTTTTCTGTTTTAAGGAATAAAAAAAAAAAAATCTGCTTCCGTACGAAACCGGCTAAACTCGCTACAGTTGAAAAGCCCCTATTAAGGTTCCTCAGGGTTTGAGTCTGATTCTTTCCAACCAAAGCATATCATTGATATTGGTTGCAATTTAAATACTCTTGCGAGTATTTAAACTACAACATGTGATTCAGTATTGTTAATTGTTCTAACATGTATTCATTTGAGAGTTGGAATTAACGCAATGGGTTAATTACTAGAATGTGAAATCCGATTCTTCTAAAACTATCCATCAGAAACTTACATTAATAAAGAATTGGTGCCGAGCAAAACTCGAAAGATGCCAAAGGGACATCACTTATTCAGAACTCCAAATAATATGTTTATGCGAATAAAAGAAAATAACAAGAGGTCCTTAGCAATTTTGCAGTTTCATCCAACATTAATGAACACAAAAAGAAAGGTCCAACATCTCCTACGAGGTATTTTCTTACAGTCGATATCCCGTCCTTCCCATTTCTTTCAGTAGAGGAGAATATTGATAAGAAAAACGATATCAAGTATCTTAGAGAGGTGAATATTGTACGTTATATACTCTAGCAATGCATTCCATTCATTTACAACCCTGCATGCAAAATATATTTTTACTTCTTTACACTCATGCCCCTCACACAGTTTGATCCTTTGTTGTCCCACCATATGTTATTCTATGCCTGTATCTATCTGATAGAATCCTCTTACCGATTTATATGTCTCATTTACATCGCTCTTTCGCCTGTCTACAAAAGTCTGTAGATCACCTTCCCTCTATTTATCCTCATACCGCAGACAGTCGTAGTAACTCGCCTCTGGATTTTCTCTAGTGTTTCCTGTTAACTCAGATGTGCGTACAGAAATCCAGATGTGGCCTAATCAGTGCTTTATATAATTGGCTTTATCACTTTTTTTGTCTCAATTTTCACAATATCTTTCATTTCATCTCTATCGGCCAAACTACATGACTTTACACGTATCAACATTGAACTGGCATCTGCTGTTTATCTACGTGCCACTCTATTTAAATATTCTTGTAGCAACATCACATTAGCGGCCTCAGAACAAAATACAAAATAAATGAAATTTGATTACTCAAATTCAATAATTCCTTCTCTTTTCCTACTCGAGGCCTGTTAGATGTAAAGGAAACTTTTGTAGAAGTCGTTTCGTTACAAATAAGCATTTGTTGTACTGAATGAAGGCAATGATGATGGTACGATGCAGATATGATATGTACAGAATTGGCTACGTACATTATATGATATACATGAGCACCCGCTCTACAGAACACCATCGGTAGTTAACGTTATCTGGAAGCAAATGGCAGAATAAAATGCTTAATATGCCATGTGAGTAAAGAGCAATGTTAACATATAATTAATCGAAAAAGGAAACAAAATGGTCGGAAGTAAGTCTAACGATGTCTGTGGTTTTGGGATATAAATATGCACTCAAGTTTTTGTCCTGAAATAATATCTGCAAACCCTGTTAAGCATAATGCGATACTAAATGTGTCACAGTTAGCAACAGTACATGGGTGGGATTCACATATCAAAACATTACTCAGGTTTTAACCTTTTGCTGAGCTAATCTGTGCTAAATTACTGCTCACACCACTCCTAACTCACCCATTTACACATAGGTGGCTTGCGTTCTCTCATATTAAGCAAATTCCATTGAAAGCTGTGGAGTTAATTAGACCATTTTGCTCTGGTTGTCAGCATACGAATACACTTTTCTTGCATTTTTCTTTTGCTCTTTACCGATACAATTTGAATGGTTCCAAGCTATTCAGGGAAACTGAAGAGAAGAATAAAATGTATCTGAAATCTGGCTATTAACATCTCCATGCATCACGTGTATTTATCTAACAGTGCAGGCCACACAACTTTTTTTTTAGCAACGCAAACATATCAGAAACCGGCAAACTCTTTAGTCGACAGGATATCGTGACAAATAAGTCCTCGTTCATTAGACCGTAAAGGTAGAATTCATTTTTTTTTTTTGAAGGAGGGGGAAGGACTCCTTAAACGCTTCAATGAATGACTTGTAGTCAGATGATGCTAATTTCTGCTGGTGTAATTTGGAAATCATAATGTTTATTCAATTGCAAACGTTAAGATTTCACAATGACATCAAACTTGAAGATCTTATCCCATGAAAGCGAAGCATGCTACTGATTTTCGTTATTTCACTGTAGGAGGAGACTGGTGCTTCCTAGTCAGCATGAACAAACTTGGATTTTTTTATCCAAAAATAGACAAATCATCCAGAAGAACACTTGAACGTATGCACGTGATACAATGGCCTCATAGCTTTCATTGCCTCGTCCATAATTCTAATAATAATAATTATTAATAGCTAGAATTTTATTATAGCTATTAAAGATTTTTACAGGGTCAGTATACAGCATCTCACTCATATATTGTGATACAAACGCTATGATTGAGAACATCGTATTCAGTTGAGAAGATATTCAAATCATTTAATAAATGGTTGAATTCAATTTAGACTCCATTCTATCACACACTAATATCTGATAACGAAAAATAACATTCTTGAATCACACATGCTGCAAAACATAAGATTATGATAATAATAAGAATACAGTGATTATAGTATGGTGCTTTTTCGTTATGGCTATAATATTAGCGCACAATGGATTTCTCATTCAACGTACGAATGGGAAAACAAATCCGAGACAACCAAGACGAACACCTTACAGAAAATATAGCCATCATGTCTTAGTTTTTCACGCTCTCGAAATACTGAGATCTTAAGTTACTTTGGCAATACCGGTTTTTGCTACTAGTATATCATGAAAGCTCTTACATGTGGACTAACTGAAAATGAAGATGCACTCTTTTGTGTGCATCCAAATGATATCCATGGAATTAAGACGATGTGCATCTAAGGTCACGAGCGTGTGTATCCCTCCTATTTTTTCTTAGAATTTATAATTTATTTAAGCCTTTTACATGCTTAATCCCCCATCTTTAGCGATCATTTTTCGACAGTCTTCAATCTCCATACACTTTTAATATCGCTGATTGCGACTCTGTATGTCGACCTCGTGAAAGATTTTAAGCTCGTGAAAGAATGCCAGATCCGAGCTACGAAAGAGACGGATAAGATCAGTCCAGCCAAATATTGCAATTACATCTCTTGTGCGCTAACCAGTGTGAGATCAGTTGTCATGGAGAACGAGAATCACATTCATGTTTCTGGTGAGTCAAACAATGGAATCGGGGTTTTTTTTTTTCAGTTTCTGCAATGTCGCCACGTATGTTCATGGTCCTTCTCTCCATAAAGTTCACTAGTCTTGTCTGTGATCTCAATTTCACTATTCTTAAATGTCAGACACACAATCTAACTTTGCTCACGAAAACAGTATCACCTCAATACACATTTCTCACACAGGTATGAATTACCATAGGACCATTTTTTCAACAGCAAGGAATGCAATCACAACTCCGTTTTGTATGTGAATGAGCTATCATTTTGAACTGTGTGCTGCGCTCATGTGACTGATCACAGCGACACTCACCTTGGTGGAACCAGAGACTATTAATGCCTATTCATTGACATGTAAAGCATTCTGCCACATTAGAATCAAAAGTTAAAAAAATAGCAGGCATTACTTTTATAATCTGCTTAAAACATACACTTTATTCTTATATTATTTTATATTATGTCGTTTTAATATTTTGATTCTTATTATTGAAGCCCGAATAACCTTCATATTACTATATCTGTTTCTACAGTAAGTTGTTTTGTTTTAATAGCTAATAACGCTTGCATTAGTTATTATTGCTATTTTAGGAAGTAAATACATTTAAAGAAAGAGAACTATGCCTATAGGAATATTCAGAATAAACCCATGAAGAAGTTGAATATTTTTGGAGAGGTATGTACAACTTATTCTAATAGTCATGTCAATCTTTAGTTAGTGATGCTGACATATATTTTTATAGAATATTTTGTAACTCAGTTTGCCAGAATAAGCATATTCTGGCAAACTCTGAAAAACCTCAAAGTGTTAACTTTCTTTTTTTTTAGCTTTCTTCAGAGGTGACACATATTTGTACGCATACCGTACCGATCAACGGACCCGCATTTTTAAAGGGTGGTTAAGGATACTAAATTCAATTCTGCATTTTTTCCCCTAAGTAACTTTTCATATTTCGAGTAAAGAAATTCATTTCCTAATCAAACTAACCAATCAAAGACATTCCAAAACATTTATGCCCGCAATTGTTCAAAATGCAGCCTGTTGGATGGATCTTGACCAACCAGGCTGGCAACAATATATTTACAATTATTCAAAAATAAATGTAAATTCAATTACAATGTTTTGTAAAAGTTAAAGAATAAGTTATACAAATGAAACAGTAGTTTTTTTTTATTCATTATAAATTATGCAAAAATTTATTATCTTTATAAATCATAATGTGTATTATTTATATAATTTTTAAACAAATATCAACCAACAGGAGCGCCATATATATATATTACAGAACAGATATACTGGTGATAAAAAAGGAATCTAAAAAGTATGGCTTTTATTAGTATTATTCTGGAATTTTCATGGTGCCCAATGGACTCAGGTGGAGACCACATCAACCATATATTCTACAAAGTGTGCACAAAGCTAAACTCAATTGGTACGTACCTTTTTATATTTTCTATTTTAGTATAAATTCACGATAAACGAACCCTAATCAATGAATAATACATCAGCACTTTTAAGTCTATTTTGGTTATTCATTTTGTAGGCCATAAAATATATTTTATTATTATATATATATATATATATATATATATATATATGCAAATAAAAATGCTCATTAAAGTATAATATCTATTCTATATTTCATTAGATGGCTACGAAGATTTTGAACCAATGATTTTTTTTTAAACTAATACGTCACGTTTATGTGTAGACTCCACAAGATCTTAAATATATAACAATAGCAGTGTTCAAAATAGTAACTAATATAAAATGTTAATATTATCTACTTGCAATTAATTTTTTCATCATAATTAGATCTAAAGTATTTGAAAAAGAAAAGCGTTTAAAAAATCTGAAATTTTCTAAATTAATTTTTAGTTAAAAAAGAAATTTATAAAGTTTAAAAGATCAAAATGATATCTTATTTAATACACTCTTAATTAGTTTATGTAAGTTAATTATAAAATATTACACTAGTACCAATAATTACTCAGTGAGATTATTCGAGGTCGACCGTGAGATGCGGTGATCAATACCCTTGGAGAGTAATGGATGGCAATGCTGTAGCTAATAAAGTTCTAACTGAGGCTCGGCTATTGCTGTTACCCTCCTGCCATGATCAGAGCTTTAATAGCTCAACAACAGCTTATCCCTACACTGTCCTCTACAGATAACGGGGAAGATGAAAAGCATTCTTGCTTCGCCCCTTTAAGCCAGTCCTTATAAGGACTATAAGGATAATTACTCAGGCTTAAAAAGAAGATTCCTTTTTAGGACTTCCAAGGTAGCGGATAGATGCTGTAGCCAATGAAGCTTTAACTGAAGCTCGGCTATTGCCGTTACCCAGCCATGACTAGAGCTTTTAGCTCAATAACACCCCATCCACACAGACACAGATATTCTTCATTCAGATGACGGGATAAAGAGTCAAGGACTCAGTCCATCGCCCAGTTCTTATTAGAACTATAATTATTTATTTCTGTATTTCAGTAGTTGAAATGTAATATATGTTGACTATTAATTGCAAAACGTTTTTCGCTATTTCAAGAATTTATAAACACCTAGAACAAAAGTGATATTAAAGCAACTGATATAACCACACGAAAAAACATATCTTAAAATTCTTTAACCCTCGTGTTTCATCAAATTGTAGTTGTTCTTTTTCTTTTAGGATAAGAGTTGCTTTAATATCATTTTGGTTCTAGGTGTTTATCAGAACTTTTCACCACCCCCTTGTACAAACATTTCATATAGTACATTTCATATGAAACATTTCAACCATTAGCAGTGGTTGATCTGCAACCAGCGTCGAAAAGTTATAGTATATACAGGAGTTGGACAAAATAATGGAAACACTTGTTATGCATTCATATTTCTTTATTAATATGGCATTGAACTACCTTCTGCCTTCAGCGCAGCCTGAATTCTTATTGGAACAGATTCCAATAAGCTTTGATTAGTTTCTGGTGGAATTTTGTACCATTCCTCTTGAAGAACATCTTCAAGGTGTTTCAAAGATGATGGAGGTTGAGAATCTCTTTCTTATTCTAGTCTTCAACACTAAAGAGTGATTCAATAATGTTGAGATCTAGTGATTGTGCTGGACAGAAAGGATTCACCCTCATTATCTTCAAAAAGAAACCACGACTGTATATTTCAAGCTGTATGGATGGGGAGGGAGGCATTGTCGTCTTGGAATACTGCATTGCTCGGAAATAACGGTTGGACCATCGGATGCATTTGATTATCCAAATGTTCAAATAATCACTTGTAGTAATTTTGCCATGAAGATTAATAATGGGACCAACAGAGTACCGTGACATTCTCAATCTTCTCAATGTCCGACGATCTCTTTCTGCCATTTTTGATTTTTGCCACTGTTTCTCTTCAATGATGTTGTTTTGCCATGATCTGTGTATGCCGACATACATAAACTGTCGATCTTGATACACTAATAAGTGGCGGTTTTTGTTAGTGATGCTCCAGCTAAACGCTCACTAACAATTGGTCCTCTTTCAAAGTCTCCCATTTTTTAACACGAATTATCATTCAGCACATTCCCTATTGCACTTGCATGAGAACTACAGAGTGTAACCAAAATAAAAAAAAGGACATTCAGTGCTGCTACCACACGTTTTTTCATTGTAGCTAACACAAACAAATTCTATTCCTAAATATCTTAATCTGTCCAATTCCTGTACACGCATATACCTTTCCAATCTTCTTTATGAACATGTCTTAAGTTCTTAATGCCATGATATTAATTATAGCCGAAATCGTTATCCAAACATTCCTATCCAAGTGTAAACAAAAAGTGAGGAACCTAGGAGTACCCAGAAAAAAATAAACAACTTCCGATGCATGGTCGAACAGAAGAAATGTGACGTTTGCAAAGAACCAGATGCTGCCTTTTGGCCATACTTCCGAAATTGAAAAATTTTAATATTTTGGAATAATATTTTAATTGGACCTTTCATTTGAGTTTTATAATTAAATAACCATTAATTTGAAAACACATATTTTAAAGCTGTCTTTGTGCTGATTTCTTTCTTTCTTTCTCTGGTGTGGGGTTACATCATTCGCTTCCAATTCTTCCGAAATATTTCGTTGTAAACAGAGTCGCGAGCGTATATACCTATAAAGGGGTAGGAGGATGGGTGCTTTACATTATTTGGGATAATACAATCAAACCTAGAAGTGATTGACAACTCATACGAGGTCCTTCAGATAAATATGGATAAAAAAAAAATCTCTTACCTTACCAAAGCGAAAATTGTCAATTGTCGACTTTCCCGTACGAAGGCAGAAGATAAAAATGATAGTATGCCAGAACACGCGCACACACACACACACACACACACACACACACACACACACACACCTGCTACGGGTACATCATGCAGCGAAGAGACAACGTAAGCACACTGCTCAAATAAAACATGGCCTTCGCCGCCCAGTCGCTCTTATCAATAGTTCGCTATTGCGTGTTCGTACGTGGCCATGCCAGCCCGCCAAAAATCGGGAGATGCCTGTGAATAGGCTTTAAAGTACAGTCATAAAAGTGCCATTCCTCGTATTCGTCGCGCGACCATTAGCTGCATGTATGGCTATATGCAAATAGAGCGATGTTGTCACTCCCTTTCCAACTCCCCCCCCCCATCCCTCCTCTCGTGTGCACATTCCCAGCGTCCGGTTTTCAAACTTAATGTCTCCGCCCTCTCCACTTGGTTTCAGAGTAAAGAAGCTATGCATGTTTCCCCCCCCCCTTTTTTTTTTTTTTGCTAGATGGACACTTAAACCATTTAGCATTCAAGTACATGTAGGTTAGATTACCCTACATCGTTTCGGGAGGTCTCGTCTTTACTCGTATTCATGTGTTTCTTTTTTTAAAGTCTTGAGATTTATTATTTCGTTCTTTTACCTTTTCATTAATTTTTTAATCAACGCAAATGTGGGCATTCCATAAATTAAAATGATAAAGGGCACGTATTATTTATTTTATTTTTAAGGCAGTTTTTACTCTAAATTTAGTCGGTTTCTGCACATAAATTCATCTTGATTCGCTTACGCACGATTATACAACTAATCATTAGTTGAAAGATATACATGTTTTATTGTTTTAAATAATATTATTAATTAAGCTAAAAACAAAGGACATTGACTCCCATTATACTTTACATAATGGGGATATACAGATTTTATTATTTTTATTTATATCCCATTTTATTGTATACAAAGATATACAATTAAATTATTGGTGTTTAAAATTATTTTCAAAATTCACTAAAATATTTAAGACATAGTTTCATTAAATCTAAATATATTATTTCTTTAATTAAGTACACTTTAACTTTTAGAAAAAATTATGTTATATTTTAGTTACAGTATATTGCCGACTACATAACACAATAGTTGATAATACAATGAATCTATTAATTTTTATATCTTTTTCATTTTATATTTTCCTTCATCGCACATATTTTCATATATTCATAAATTAATTTACCTTTGATGTTATGCTATTCTTCTACTTAATTCAAACTAAAAAATTGTTTCACTTGTTAAATGTACAACGAAACACTCAAAAGTTGAATTTATTTGTTTATTGATTTACGAAAAACATTTATGCAAATTACTATTAAGCAACTATTTATTTTTCATTATATTACTTTCGAAAAAGTATAAATTATTTTTCTTATATTGTAAAATGCGTCCCATTATTCACTTAGCAGTAATTTATAAAAATTATAAAGTATTGCAAATTATAATTTGCAATACTTTATAATTTTTATAAATTACTCAATTAATCAATATTTTTTGATAATAATAATTATTATTATCAAAAAATATTGATTTTACACAAAATTATCAGAAAAGCCATTTATTAGTAATATAAACTGCGTGAGTTAAATTATTCGGCCTGATGCTTGTGTCTTTAGGTGGCAGATTAATTAAAGAAGCAAAAATGTTTCATTTCATTATATTTGCACGACATAATGCCTACTTTTTTCACCTGTAAAATATATGTTTTCGGTTACGACTTGCAATGATGCTGCTTAAATCAGTTATGGTAAATAACAAGTATTTCAGTATCTGAACAGATCAATTTGCAATCATACAATCATATATTTGAGAGGAGAGTTAAACAAAGCTTATGGAACAAATAATTATTCTCCACTATCAACGCAACTTTTTTTTTTTCCTTGTCAAAAAGTTCATCTTGAGAGAATAAAGCCACAGCTGTACTCTGCCTAAAGACGTAAGTTATTTATATCCAAATAGGATGCATGCCGCGCTATGGATGTGGTGTGAATACTGGAATCGACCGTGAGATGCGGTGATTAATACCCTTGGAGGGTAATGGATGGCAATGCTGTAGCCAATGAAGTTCTAACTGAGGCTCGGCTATTGCTGTTACCCTCCTGACATGATCAGAGCTTTAATTGCTCAATAACACATTATCCATACACTGTTCTCTACACATAACGGGGAAGATGAAAAGCATTCTTGCTTCGCTCCTTTAAGCCAGTCCTTATAAGGACTATAAGATGCCATGCTATGTTTGAAAGAAGTCTGAATGAAAACAATTGGGCGTTTGAAGTTATGCTGTAATTTAGTTTTGATACAGTGTCAGTTTCAGAATATTTCTAATGTGCCATGTATTGTGATGTACGAAAATGAGGATTACTAGAATATTTTAAAATGAAAACAACAAAATTAAGAACATTTTTCAAATGCTATGTAGGAAGCGAGGAATATTTATAAGAACTTTAAAATAAAGGAACTATACGAAATATAGTAAGCTGCTAGGGCAGTATCAATCTCTGCCCTATGTTTTTCTACTACTACTGCTAATTATTATTATTATTATTACTATTATTATAAATAAATTTAGGAAAGGTCAATACTTAGCTGTAGCAATCTATTTAGCCGTAGAAAATTTTTTCCATATAAGATTCTGCATTACTTCAGCCTCGGTATCATTTGTGGGCCTGTCTGCCACTAATGAGACCTCAATAAAAGTCGAAATTGGTCTAGTTTGTGATCCTCTCTTAATGCATAGTATTAAGCACATCCGAAGGATGTGTGCTTTGCATTATGGAATACCAAGGCAATTGATCTGAAGTCATCAGCCTCTATATATTTATAGCTAAGTGGTCTAGTCGTGAAGCTACTCTACTCAAATTTTATTTACTTACACTTGGATCAAGGATTAAACATAATAATTTCTTGGAAACATAAGTCCATTTAGGTAGTATGTGAATGGGGGATGATTATTTTTATATATCTCCTCTTTATTGTGAAAACAACAACAACAACAACAAGTATAGTATGAGTACTATTCAATACACATTTGCGACTTACGTTCTATAATATAGACTAAACTAAAAGTAAGAAATAAACTAAATCCTGATTGGTTAAATATGTTTTGAAAAATGTACTTTTAGTGCTAATAATAATTGTAACCCAACTGTAACTGACACTATGTCAACTAAATATTATATTCTATCTGCTATCCCAAGTGAGTAAAGGATTACTTTCATTATAAAAATCCATTTATAGCACAAATCATCATCATTGAATCAAGTTTTCAAGATCTGAGAGATGCGATTATTCATTTGTTCGCAATTACGGTGCTAAAACGTCTAAGGCTCTAAAGCCAGTTTGTTATGTCTGTTAATTGAATGTTTGTTCTTCTGGCCTGTTTACTTGCTTTTCGGGATGTAAAACTCAAGTTTACTGAAGGAAGAGACCCCTGCCACCTCGCTTCGAAACCAGGTCTTGTCAACCAAAAGACACTGTAACGTTACTTACTGAATCTGATACAGAACTACACTCGCTTTTCTTAATAAGTTAAATAGGCATTTGCAGTTGATCAGTATCCTCAGTACACCCTTTAGATGCTTGAATATCAGACTTACAATCGCTTTTGTGTCATACGTAGTTTACTCTTGAGATGCAGTCCTTTTTAGGACTTCCAGGGTAACAATTTGCAATGCTGAACCGAGGAAGTAAACTGAGGTTCGGCTGTTGCTGTTATCCTGGGTGTGAGTTTTTGAGTTCGCTCCCTTAGGGTTTTTGCCTTAAGGGAGCACCTTGAGTCTCCGGGGAAAGTGTTCTCCGGCACGGCCCGCTGAGGGGTTCTTGTCGGTGAATTATTTTCCTCGGAATTTGAGCGGTTCTGCTCAGGAGTCGGGGAGCCCATCGGGGTGCTAGGATGGGGCGGCCGACACTGAGTGGAGCCAACGCTGAGCGGTTCTGCTTAAACGGGGAGCCCGTCGGGGTGCTTGGACGGGGCGGCCGTCAATGAGTGGAACCAACGCTGAGACATGGACGGTCTTTCGCCCACTATGGAGTGGCCTAGAGATCGTCCGATTTTTTGAGATTTTACCCTTTACTTACTAATCAGGGTAACAAATGGCAATGCTGTAGCCAATGAAGTTTTAACTGAGGCTCGGCTATTGCCGTTACCCAGCCATGACTAGAGCTTTTTAGCTCAACAACACTCCATCCACACAGATTTTCTTCATTCAGATGACGGGATAAAGAGTCAAGGACCCAGTCCATCGCCCAGTTCTTTTAAGAACTTAAAAACTAGTTTACTCTTGCATCAGACTTGTGGAGCGTGTACTATTTGTGCGATCTCACGCTGACTGGTTGGTTGAGGCTTAGAACTATGTACATAGTGATACATAATCTTAATATACGACTAAATAAATTATCTAAATAACATCACCAGCGTGCCTACCTATTCACAAAATTCAGGTATGCATCTCTGTATCATTTAAGTTAATCATAACTTTGAAATTTATGCACGTCGACGGTTAAAATAGCATTTAAGTAAAGAATTCTGTGAACAATTATATATACTTTCTTTATTTTCTTTTCTTCATTTCTTCTAAGCTAATATTTAATGTGGAATAATTATGTATATAGAGTAGAACATTTATTGAACTAAATTTTCTTGCATTCAGAATTGAAGACTAAAATGATTTTTTTTTTCTATCCTTACAGATCGGCACGTTAACATTCTGGATATGTAGCTGAAAGGAATTTTTTTTAAATAAAAGTTCGATATAACAAAATCTAGCACAACAGTAATGCACATGCGCTTTTAGAGTAATACTTATCTATTGTAATTCGTAGTAATTCTTTGAATATTTCTTTAATTTTTCATTAAATGCGCTTTAATTTAATAAATTTAATTTCTAGTTTTAAATCAATAGATCTTTACCTACCTGAATAAATGTGCCATTTTTATACTAATAACTAGAATCATTTTTGCTAAAATCCTAGTATTTCCACAATTCTAACACAGTACTTACGACACTACGCGCCTCTGCAGTTCATTTGGAAACAATTTGTGTCATGCATACGTCGCTCTTGCATCAGACTTGTGGAGAGATAAACTCAAATACACTTACACCAAAGTGTAAGTGTATTTGGAAGAACACGCTCGGTTTAATTCCAAAAGGAGTCAAAATACACGATAGATATTTGAAAAATAGAGTAACTAAACTTCATGGTTTTAGCAGCGCTTACCTAATGACGGTAATATAAGAAAGCTTCTCAACCTAATGTTATTAGTAATTTTCAGGACCCTAGTATCGCATTATATATATATATTGAAAATCAACAAATTACGCTGTTTATAGGTAAACGCACATTCATATTTTTATGATTCAAGCTTTGTACTTATAGGTTATTAATAAAGCACATATTTCTTAAAAGACCGGAATGTTAGTACGAGTGTATTTCACATTTCATAGAATGCAGAATGTGTAAATCTTTACTTAAAACACAAAACTTTAAACGTGGTCCATTCTTATGAAACATATACACGGGAGTGTTTGACCACTGTCTTCTCGATATCCAGTCTGCAAAGGGAGGAATAAATTTTAACAGGGAATTAAGGGCAGTTGCCTGATGTTTGCTTCCAAATAACTAACAGCAAATTCTCAGCATTCGGGGTGGGGAGGGGTGACTAGATTATTTAGCTTATCGAGCACTATAGGATGTTGTTCGAGTGTATTGCAAGCCGCCAATTCGATCTAAGGTTCAAATATGACTGCGCATTGAAATCTCACTATAACTGTAACCTCAAAAAAAAAAAAAAAAAGGCATTGTCGAGTATGATACAAGCTTTACGTGTAATATTATTATTAGATCCTCGTGAAATAATAAAATTTGGCAATTTTTCTAGAATTCAAATCGTGAGCATTTTCTTAAATTTGGATATCAATTAAGGTTTAATATGTATATTTAGCAAAATGTGTAGCTATTCGTTCTGAATGCGTAGAATATCTCGGCTCTAAATTGCATTTTATTCAAAATTGGCATTTGGATCTATAGTACGTGTTGTCAAAATATTTCAGTTTTGACTATAATCGGATCATTTTAGCGACAAAATTTGGCAAAACGATGGGAAATTACACAAAATAATAACTCCACTTTCGCTATATGATATTCAAATAGAATTGCTAGCTAGAATAATACTTCAGAATCTGTCGAGATATTCTGTTTTAGCTTGGATCATTTATTGGCACAATTCTTAACATAATTTGAAAATTTAATTTAATGAAATTTCAGATTTAGGATCAAGATTAAAATTTATTGAATTATTTAATTTTAGTTTCGAATGACCATTTGACTGGCAAAATGATTTGCAACGATATTAAATTAATATTTTGCAAATAACAACAAGTAACAACTGAGTAAGGTACAAACGGTTCTAGTTTCAGCTGGTAAAATAATGAATGGTTTCACTATAGAAGAACGTTATTCTAAAATCGCATTTATATGATAGTTTTAGTTAATTAGCGCGTTTACCGCAGTCGTTGAAATGTCTGAGCGTGGGAACAATTGACTAATATACCACAAAATAAACTATCTATGTAATAGCAACATTTATAAAAATTGTCAGAATTTAAGTAAAGATAGACTCATCCTTCTCCCCAAAGAAGTATTAAGGGCTTTCTTTTTTTAGGGACTGAGGAGTGAGAGAACTGACATTGTGTGTAATAATATCTTAGCCTATCGGTGTGTTTTACGCATAAACCCACACCGCATACCATACATGTTTACGAAAACAAATCCAACGAATAAGATGGATAATCCTTACTCCAGTAGGTTGACAATATACAAACATATGAATATTGCGTGTGTTTTCTGGCCGGTTTTCCTGTTTAGTGGGAAAAACCTCAGCCATATATGAAACTGACCAACTCACCATCAATTGCAAAGCTCTGATAAAGGTTGTTCACGTTCTATATTCGAACCTATGTCTTCCCAACCAAAAGCTCTATATCTTAATAGAGAAATCTAAAGTAAATTTTATAAAGAAATGAGGCTATACGTTTAGGGTAAAAAAGTAGGGGGAAACCATTGCTGATCAGTTCTCAGAAAAGATGGGTCCTAACAGAAACACGGATCCAAATAGAAATCAAAACTCAGAATAATACAAGTAATGATTTCTATTTGGACACATTTTTGTGTGTTATTTACATACAGCTTATTCGCAGATACCAGACAATAACAGCAGATGAATTTTTAGTAACCCAATGTATATTGTTTTAATTTTATTGCTGTTCAAACAGAATAGCTGTTCAGGTCCAAATATTTCCTTCAAAAGATGACAAATTTGAGACAAACCAGACATTGAGAGAAAAAAAAAAAGAACTTTGTCTGAAAAGCGCCACAAGGCAAAGAACTAACACGAACAAACAGCCTTGGATGAGTGGTGTAATCTATTCCCCTCCCTGGCTGGAAGAAACCTTTCTATTTTGCTACTAGCCACGAGTGAAGCGACGATCAATTCCCAGAGTGCACATTGCTCTCTGAAAGTTCCGCTTAACTTTTCATGATTTATGTCCAAAGCGTCTAATTTTACGACGGTACGAAGGCGGAGACATTCCTGCTGACGGACGAGTCGGAGGTCCCATAAAGCAATCCCGTGCAAGTTAGCGATTGGTGGAGCGCCTCCTCATCTCGCATCTTTCTCTCCCTTCGTCCACATCCGCATGGCGATGAGACGGAGGCAAGCGGCGGGTACCAGAAAGAGAGAGAAAGAAAGAGAAAGTGAGCTCTTTCTAGCAGCCATTTCCTGGCTCTGATGGATGTTTCCTGAAAGTGGGCTTAGAAAAGAACAAATTTCCTCTTTCAGGAAAAATAAAAATTGAAATTTATAAATCTTCGCCGTGGGTTGACTTTCACTATCTATTGAAGCAATTACTCCAAGCGTGGAATATTGTAGTGGCCACACACAAAAAAAATGAAAGAAATTTAAATAGAATCAGTTCGCTTCTATCGAAATTTGAGTCAAAATATCGGGGTAGTAAAGATAGGGCGCAAAATTTATGACGGAATCGTTATAAAGAACATCATATATAAAAAAACAAGAACAACACAAAAGACACGAAAAATTGTCACTTAAGTTCGGGTATTTGTATTGAGATTTCCTTTTAAATAAATGTACATATTCGATGTAATAATCCAGAAAAAAAATTTATATCAGAAATCTTTTAAGGCTTACTATAGTAACACACTGAAAACGTGTCCTGTTTATTTAGTCAACACCTTCTATAAACACGAAAGGTAACAGATCAGCATGCAAAATGATGATATTTACGACAAATATCCTTGGAAATTACGTTATCATTCTCACTGTCTTCTTGATAGTTTAATTGTGTTGAATCGCGCGTTAATATGTTTAGATATAAATCGAATGACAACGACAATTCTAATAAATGTTATGATGCACGATAAGTTTATTCAAAACATAGCAATAAAAGCTTTATAAAAAGAATTATAACTATAACATTCTAATATTCTCTTTAATATTTTGGTCAAATAATAAAATTATTATCACTATTTTTAAGAATAATTTACAAACCATTTTATTTTTTCTATGTAAAAGATGAAAAGTTATTAATTCGGTTAAATAAAAATCTGTTAAATAGATTCGCCACAATTTTTATTGATTTATTGATATTTGGATTTATTTGTTTGAATTTATTATTTATTATTATTTTTCATTGATTTATAAATTTATATATATATATATATATATATATATATATATTTCATTGATTATAAATTTATATGTACATACGTATATGTATATATATAAATGACATTTATTTATTTTAGAGATCTGTACATTTATATATTGGCAGTGGTACGTGTTAAGAAAGCTTATACTGCGGAAGACCTAATGATTCAAGTCCTTGAGGTTCCTATGAAAAGTTCTTGAAAAGATAAAAAAAATTGTTCTTAAGCAGCTGGGTTTTGAGACATATGCATTCGAACTACAGATTCAGAGTATGCTTGTGAAATGGAGTAATAGCACAAAAAGACAGTGAAAAAATAGGAAGCAGAACAGATTTTTTCGTTTCTCAATAGGAAAAAAAAATTCTTAAACACAAAATATTTTATTTTTTTATGTCTCTGAAGAAAAATATAACAATTTTATTAAAAATTATTTAAAATAATTTTATTTTTAAGGCTACACCCATAATTATAATTAATGATATAAATATAATTAAGATTAAGTACATGGAGCGCTATAGGATGTATGAAACCTTGGGAGGGTAATGGATGGCAATGCTGTAGCCAATAAAGTTCTAACTGAGCTCGGCTATTGCTGTTACCCTCCTGCCATGATCAGAGCTTTAATAGTTCAATAACACCTTATGCCTACACTGTCCTCAACAGATAACGGGGAAGATGAAAAGCATTCTTGCTTCGCCCCTTTAAGCCAGTCCTTATAAGAATGCCATTTTTTGATAATAATTTAAAAAATATTTCGTCACCGTTAAAATGCTTTATTTAGAATTTAGATGTCTTGAAATCAAAATTTTTTCCTTTTTTGTGTTATTTGTTTTTACAGATGTATTCATTTTCTGGTAAAATACGTTAGTGTTATCAGTAACTAAAATTTTTAAGTTGCCTCGGTCATCTATATGTTTGCTATTCTTTTAGAGCCTGAAGATAAGAAGCGCACAAGATCTCACTTTATAGGAGCTTACATGAAGCTACATAGAAGGACACTTTCTTGCCATATGTTGTCTTAAAGTGTTGCTGTATAAGGAAAAGTTTACATCACATGGCCTGCCTTCTGCACCCCTGGTGTTTTTCACTTAACGTCACCCTTGTCTTGGCACCTAGCGAAACTCTTGGCAACACTTAGAAAGGTTGTTGTGTAAGAAGTTTGACGACCATCATAAGGAGAAAGGGACCAAAATCCTTAAAACCAAATAACGGAGAAATCAGATCTGGTAACTGTCTATCCTGACATGTTTTATTTCCCAAACATTCTGGATTTCCAAAGAACGTGCACGTGTGTCTAGCAAATCCTCACTTTACCTGCACTTTCTATTTTCTGGGTAGGTATTAAATACATTCTGCTAACAATGAATTAAAAATGTACATTAAAAACAAACGCAATTATTATCATCTTGTTACCTAATAAACTTTCCAAAGTGCATCATTGATAAAATTGTTTGGAATGAAAGGATTATTAAAACATACATAAATTTAAAAAAAATATTTAAAAATTTTATACAACTTATATTATAATATATTTCCAAAATAAATATTTAACATAATTATTTTCAAAATATTTGTTTTTTAAAAAAAATTATAGAATTTAAAAAAAAGCTTAAAACACCAAGTTTTTTTTATTAAATATTGTAAATATTAAAATATGAAACTTTTTTTTTTTTTTTTTTGAGAGGTTAACGTTGGTACTGGAAAAAGTCCTTTTTTGGAATTCCAGGGTAACGAATAACAATGCTGTATCCAATTAAGTTTTAACTGAGGCTCGGCTATTGCCGCAACCCAGTCATGACCAGAGCTTTTAGCTCAATAACAGCCCATCCACACAGATTTTCTTCATTCAGATGACGGGATAAAGAGTCAAGGACTCAGTCCATCTCCCAGTTCTTTTAAGAAGTTTTGTTTTGAATGTGTTTTCTAGATACTCTAAAAAATACTGATTTCTGAACAAAAAACCGTTTCAATTTTTTTTTTCCAGAGGAGGACAAACTGTTTAATATTATGAAAGCAGAAGAGATTAATCCAATTTAGTTTTTGTGACAATGTAGTGCCTACGTATAATTATTAATGTAATGCATTGTTCTTTGTTAATTACTAATTGCAAAACAATCGTTTAATCTGATGTTGATACTAAAACTTGCGTTTAGTTACTGCACATACATTGAGTAGCCTAGTTATGTGTATACACATATATATTAGAACAAAAGTGATTGTAGGTTTGGATTTTTCTGCTGTCTTGTGATCGTAGGCCTCATAAGAGCAGCGCTTTGCGACGGTGCCGTATAGAATTTAATTAAACAAAAAAGCAAATGAAAGAAATGAATCCATTTATGAATTTCCTAAAAATGTTTTCTTCAATTTACTTATTTTAAAATAAATAAATGTGATAAAAGTATAACATATCATAAAAAAGAATATTCAAACTTGAAATCACACTTCATCTAAAATTAGAAATGTAACGGCAAATGTGTACCTCTTCATCGCAACTTCAGCCACACACACACACACACACACACACACAAAGCAGAAAGTTTAGTGATCCAAATTATTTCCATTTGGATTCTGTTTAATTAGATTTTTATACAGCATGCTTTTTTATAATAGTTATATTGGAATATACAATTAGTTTTCTGAAAACATAACTTATCCATTAATTATATGAAGAGCCAAAGGCTTCAATTCGGCGACATGAACTTATTTAAGTTAAAGGGAATCGCCGAACTTTATACAGTTTCTATATTCGGCATGAAACTCTTTCAGTTTCTTATTCGGCTAAGAAACAATATGGGATGCAATATCCCTTAACTTAAATAACTTATCCAATTTGTGATGAGATAGAAGAGCATTTAAGAATTTCACATGAAGAGTTTTTAGGATTCCGCATGTGGAAAGGAAAACAGATAATGCCCTCTTGATGAAAATATGTGGTGGTACAGCACATATATTGACTGCATCGGAAAGAAGGACCAATATTTTTAGCCACATAACTAGTTTTAGGGATGACAAAGCTAATGTTATCAGAGATCCTATCTGAATACTGTAAATTTAAAATATAGTGTTTGGATAGTCTAATGCTATTTCGCTTTACTATCCTTACATACTTAGCTTATTGAGTGGATTTATACGCTATCACATGCATGTAACTACAAAAGATTGGAAATGTCCTAAAAATTAGACAAAAATAGGTAGTAAGAATTGTCTTGGCCAAGACAACAAAACTACAGCATATGGCAACGACGAACCTCGATAGTTCAGACGGTATCGGCAATGCTCTTTTTTGGTTCTAAAGATTTCGCCTAGAATTGGAAGAATCTTTATAAGACTTTTCAACTGAAGTATAGTTACCGATCTCATACGTAGGTGGGCAGGATTTTCCTCCCGAAAAACAGGCAACCTTACCAGAAAAACATACAATTAACTGAGTAATACACTGACCTCACAGTCTTAGCCGCCTCAGCCGTAATTCACAACATTCTGACCTAACATAAGCAACAATAATATGAAATAAAACATTATATGTGAACAAGTCATCCCACTTGTTCATCAGATGCGAAGATTAGTAATAATGTGTGTTAGCTTAGGAAGTATGCTAATGAATACTTGTAAAGCCTTGTCTATGCATTTTTCCCTCTTTAGATCTCTCTTTCTCTCTCTCTTTCTTAATCATAAGCAATAGCAAATTCCTACGAATATGCGTTTCTCCTTGTTATTAATGAACGCAGTTATATTTACTTCACACACGCACGCACACACACACACACACACACACACACACACACACACACACACACACACACACACACACACACACACACACACACACACACACACACACACACACACACACACACACACACACACACACAGTATTAAGTCTTTCAGTGAATATCGAACAATGTCATATCTAAACAACAGCATAGACTCGAGCATTTTTGTATTAGGCCATGAAACACCTAATTGACAATATACGAATAAAAATCGAAAATATTTAAGCTGATTTATCGGCTTGTTAATCTTTTCAGGATAACTGATCTACTCCATTTCATTTATCTTTCAGAATGCTGTACATTCTGAAATATAAATGGGTATCGGCAGTTTAAATGTAATGGCTATACAAGGCTAGAATTGAGATATTACTCATTATTTGTTAAGATTTTTTAAATAGATGAAATTTCTCACTGTAAGTTCAGAAGGACAAACAATAAGAAAAACAAACTTTTATTTAAAAAATCTATTTGATATTTTACAGCATAAAGATTTTCATATAACTAATAACATCAGAACCAACACCATTTTTAGCACGTATATTAGTTGGAGATCCCAGGGTAACGGATGGCAATGCTGTAACCAATGAAGTTGTAACTGAGGCTCGGCTATTGCCGTTACCAGCCATGACCAGAGCTTGTACCTCAATAACACACCATCCACACAGATTTTGTTCAATCAGATGAAGGGATTGACTGAGTCCTTGACTAAAGAGTCAAGGACTCAGTCCATCTCCCCCCCCCACACACACACAAAAAAAATAAAATAAAATAAAACAACACGTATATGCATTTTACTTACGATCAATTCTTTTCTGTACACAGGATCTCGATTTAAAATATTTACATCGAGATTTATAATATTCACCCTTCTGGGTCATGGTAGAGGGGGAGGTCATTTTAAATAAGCAAAAAAAAAATCATGTTATTTATAAGGATTTCTGAACTGAAACGTAAGTGTTCTCAAAAAAGGCGGTGAAATTTCAATCAGAAAATGAACTTGCGGTTTGTAGTATTACGACGGGACGACTTGTAGATAGAACATGAAATTTTATATACATGTTAAAATCTAGCAACTTTAATAGCTCGATTTTTGACAATACATCAAAATATACTAACACAAGAGTGCCAATTTTCAGATGTAAAATGAATTAAAATCGCATCAGTAATTTCTGGGTGGTTTTTTAAACCACTGAGAAATTACTTATTGCTGCAAAATCACCTCTAGACTGTTTAAGAGAGTAAGTGGCAGGTAATTGAAATTATCGCTGTAATAATTACATCTCGTGACCAGAGTTTGAACTGCAAGGGACAAAACGGTACAAATAAGCGATTCCTATCTTGTGTAAACACTGGATAGATAGAAAATGGAAAGTTTTCTGTGTGTTTTATACGCAATTTACAGCATGCGGCACGTTTTGTGGCTGAGCTTTGTTTTCCTTTCTTCTACAAACTAGTCTATCTCTTATCGAGATAGCACTAAATCTTCACACACCGATCTTTTGTTGACTCGATTATTGTAGTCCCAAATGCGAGGCCTCTGTAGATAAAGGAATTGCGGTTTTGCTGATTGGATCATATCACAATTGTTCACTAATATTTCTGTTTCTATAGACGACTTCCGAAGTCTACAAATCGACCTTTAAATTGCTAGTAATTTAAAGATGTCCATCTCCCAAATTGCTAATAATTTAGTATTTTGTTAACATTTTAACATTGACGAAAGAAAACCATAAAGTCCTAAAAAAGGACTGGGAGATGAACTGAGTCATTGACTCTTTACCCCTTCATCTGAATGAAGAAAATCTATGTGGATGGGGTGTTATTGAGCTAAAAGCTCTGGTCATGGCTGGGTAACGGCAATAGCTGAGCCTCAGTTAAAACTTCATTGGCTACAGCATTGCCATCCTTCACCCTGGAAGTCCTAAAAAGAACTTTCTATCCTCCTCCTCCTCTGAATACACATCAGAAAACTATACTAGTCCTTATAAGGACTGGCTTAAAGGGGCGAAGCAAGAATGCTTTTCATCTTCCCCGTATCTGTAGAGGACAGTGTAGGGATAAGGTGTTTATTAAAGCTCTGATCAATGCAGGAGGGTAACAGCAATAGCCGAGCCTCAGTTAAAACTTCATTGGCTACAGCATTGCCATTTGTTACCCGGGAAGTCCTAAAAAGGACTTTCACTATTCTTTTTGCTTTGTTTTTCCTTATTCATGTTATTTCATTTTGAAGTGTGATTGGTGTGAAATAGTTATCACTAAAATAAAAGAGTAAATGAGTAGATATTTTCTTTTAGAAAATAATACTTTAACTCATAATTTAATTTATTCCAAACCTTTTATAGAGAATAAAATACAAAATAAAAAAAAATTGTTTCTCCATTTTATATGAATATAATCCATGCTACAAGTTATATGCCGGCATAATTATATATTTGCACATCGAAGTATTTTTTAAATTATTATTTTAAGAAATATCTGGTCTTTCTTATAATTATCATTACTTTTCAAATTTATGTATTGTAAAATAATTTTTACACATAATATATTATCACTAGTATACAATTTTATGTGTTTTAATTCGTTTTATACATCATTTTTATGCGATTATTTCATATTTTAACGTGAATTCCTCTCTGTGCAGTTCAAAATACTTTTCCAAAACGAAACTTCGAAGTGATTTGTCAGCAGTAAATGATGTATGATTGAACACAGATTATTTAACAGGATTTCTGTAAGTCTGGAAATTTCTTTATCCTTTTGAATATTCTAAGTATACTTTCGCTTGATGAACTGCTTATTTTCTAAGCATACGTTCAATTTACTGTCACAACAAAAATGAATCTAAGATTATGCCACACGCAGTAGGGAAACTCCAATAAAATATTTATTTGTCCTATTTGAAAGAAGAAATACAAAACGTTGTTTTTAAATTTAAGATAATTTTAGGATAAAATACATTAAATATATGAAAAATATAGTAAATTTAAAAAAGTATCATATTCCGATTTAATATAACTTAAATTTTTAGAATGTAATACATAATCTAAAAAGTATATTATAAACCAAAAACTAATATTAATATATATAAAATAATATATTTCAGGTTACGGTGGCGATTGAGGAAGAATCAATCGACCGTGAGATGCGGTGATTGATTCATTCAATCCAATACTCTTGGAGGGTAATGGATGGCAATGCTGTAGTCAGTGAAAGTTCTAACTGAGGCTCGGCTATTGCTGTTACCCTCCTGCCATGATCAGAGCTTTAATTTAATAGATCATTTTAACGGTATCAAAAAGTCCTTTTTAGGACTTCCAGGGTAACAAATGGTAATGCTGTAGCCAATGAAGTTTTAACTGAGGCTCGGCTATTGCCGTTACCCAGCCATGACTAGAGCTTTTAGCTCATAACATCCCATCCACACAGATTTTCTTCATTCAGATGACGGGATAAAGAGTCAAGGACTCAGTCCATCGCCCAGTTCTTTTAAGAACTTTAAGATAAAATTTTAACAACATCAACAAAGGTTCAATGAACAATCGACCGTGAGATGCGGTGATTGATTCATTCAATCCAATACCCTTGGAGGGTAATGGATGGCAATGCTGTAGCCAATGAAGTTCTAACTAAGGCTCGGTTATTGCTGTTACCCTCCTGCCAGAGCTTTAATTGCTCAATAACACCTTATCCCTACACTGTCCTCTACAGATAACGGGGAATATGAAAAGCATTCTTGCTTCGCCCCTTTAAGCCAGTCCTTATAAGGATAAAATTTTAACTGTGAACACTGATCCAGAGTAACAGATGGCAATGCTGTAGCCAATGAAGTTTTAACTGAGGTTTTGGCTATTGCCGTTACTCTGCAATGACCAGACGTCCATACGTTTTCTTCTATGGATAACGGGAGATATGAAAAGCATTCTTGCTTCACCCATCTAGCCAAAAAAAAAAAAAAAAAATTGTAACTCTAATCCACTTACAATAATTGCAGTGTCGATCGAAACAATTTTTGTGAACAGTTCGTTTCGATTTCTCGGGAAAAAGTGTCGATAGAATGTTAATCTGTAATAACTATATCAATTTTTACTTTATATTTATTACTTGGCGCTGCTGCGTGTAAAGTTAAAAGTTAGATATATGTATAGGTGATCGTGGATGTACTGTCCTAATATTATACATTTCGGCTTTGTGTTATACTTCGCAGTACTCATCGGCGATTCACTCACGAAAAACACTACAAACTGCAAGACAATATCTACGAAACAAGAAGGAATATTAATACATGATCATTTTAGCTAAATAATTCAAGAATAAGTACAACACAAAAGCGATAGATATATGCATAGGTGTAATTTATATATATGAAATTATTGTAATGCGATTATGAAAAAATATAGATGTCGAATTATTGTTAGCATAAGAACATGTTTTCTGAGTTCATTTTAAATCGAAATCAGCACCGAAAGAAATTCCGTAAACGAGAAAGCATTGATAAAAAAAAAAAAAAGGAAAGAGTAGCTCTGTTTATTGACTCTGCAGTTATATATAATTATAATCAGATATTTCCCTCATTGGGGACAATTTAAACAGTTTTAGAACCAGCGTAATGTCGCGAAAGTTAAACTAAATATAAATAACTTATCGACATGGTAGTTTCTAGGGAATGAAAATATGTATGGATACGACCATCGCGAAGGAAAGGGGAGTGCCAAAAGGAACTATGTTCCCCTTGAGTTAAGAAAAAAAAAGGATCGCCATAGTCAAATAGACACACCCTCGTTACTGGTATGATAGCTGTACAGGCGACTATTTTTCGGCTTTGCCGCGAAAGTCGAAGCTCTTACCCGAATTTTTTGAAAGGAAGTTCAGTATATTGGTTTAAACAATGGCCTTTTATCCCCATGAGGTTAACTTTGTAACAGTGACCGTTGGAAAAGTAAGTACGGTATAGTTTATTTAACTCGCTTTGAAGGTATGAAAGTCAGATTTTGCATACTTGTGTATGATAGAATTCGTACAGCAATGCCTTTTCTTCTCGCTAATAAAAAAGCCGTATCAGTACAGCTATTTTTTATTACTTAAAACCTTAATCAACTTATTAAGTGATTACTAGCTTAAAGCCATCAGAAATTTTCGTATTTCATATCATTGCGGCATTGATTTAAATTAATACTTTATGTGGAATTGTGAAAGGAATACTTTATAATGTCATGCCCACTCCCCGAAGTTTGTACACAATTCACTATAGTTAGATTTGAATGAATAAAAGCTCTCATTAGGTCTCCAATAAAACTATAACCGTTACTATTTACACGTAAATAATTGTCTGAAATCCTCCTTAAATGTCGTTGAATGGAAAAGCTAACAAGTACACACAGGATTGGATTGGCATGTTTAAAAAAAAGATGAATTAGAAGTCTAGTTATTACTAATAACAACAAGAAAAAAAGATCGCAATTATGAATTTTCATAACCGATTTCGTAGATGAATCAGTAAATTTAATCATTTATAGTTTAATCATAGTTTTTTTTGTGTGTGTAATAAAGTCCTATCACATTTATAACATACCTGTGGGAAATGCTTCCATGTAGCGTGCCAACCAAGTAAATGAATCGGTTGTCTAGTGGGAAAACTTACAGATCAGAACAAATGACGTCTACACAATGGAAAATGAAAACGAAAAAAAATCAATAGTTGACATCCAATCTACCGTACTTTCTCAACTAACTACTGTTACTGTTTTAATGCCAATCCATCGCTTGCTTTTCAGAAGAATATCATTGGAAGACTATTCGTTATTTTTTGGATAATACCCAGAGAAATTTCTAATCACTGCAAAATGCCTTGTCTGTTCTGCATGTTTAAGTTATTTCACTTAAGCAACGAATAAAGAATAGTTAAGGAGGCAGTTCAAAGTATTACGTAAAAAATGCACACACACAAAAAAATAAAAAATAAATAAAAATAAAATAAATAAAATAAAAAAATAAACACACGCACACTTCAAATTTATGTAATTCATTTTTGATAGTAATCCAATTTTTTTTAAATCTTAGTTTACCGACTTACAGTCCTTAAAATGTTGTAATAGCATATCAAGACTGTAAATAGACTTGTACGCTAAAAAACTTCCTTTTAAAACTTATATTTTTAGAAATATTTAAAAGAGTCAAGACAGATCATATTTTGTCATGCCCCCCCCCATGTCTACTACTAAAGCAACATACAGATTAGGCTTAATTATTGCATGAGCCGATACATAGTTCATTTAGTCTGTCATTATTATTATTACGATTTGAATTATTTCTAAGCTAAAATTTGATTCGTGCAAAATTATGTTGCCCTTCACACTAATCCCAACAGTAGAACGATTGAGCATATGTCAGTAGCTGGCTATTTCTTGCTTTATCTGACCAAAGCGTCACTAAACATAATATCCCCTCTCTCTCTCTCTCTCTCTCTCTTAAATCTGGGCATTCTTTTCAAATTCCTTTCGCTAGTTCGAAATGAGATAATATTTACAATGCACTGACGATAACCGCGCACTATATCGATAAATATGTAGGTAGTTAGAAATAAAGATAATAAACTGTCCCATCATAATACAATCATTCGTTATTGATAATGTTGTAAATTAATAAGCAAAGAAATTTCGGTGGAATGCACAGTTGGGTAATATGAACTATACAATTTTTAAAACATATGATAAGCACAGAGTTATGTAATGAATACGCAAAATGGGCGTTATCAATCATTCTCTGACAGATCTTCAATTTACAACTTCTGCTCTTTATTTACGACGTCATAAGCACAGAAAACTCTGCACCATCAGTGGATTGGATCGTTCAAAAGGCATTTCTCTGGCGTTGCTGACAGATAATAAGCGATGATGAGAAGTGAAATATTGAATGCATATTACAGCCAATTAACAGTTTACTATCATAAAGTATCATACATATCTTGAGCATATGAAAGGGACTTATTTTTCCTAGTTTTATTTTTTTTCTTTTGTAATATCTATTTATATTTCTTTTTATTGTAATATTATCATTGCACGCTAAACATCAGGCAAAAACTACTTTTGTTTTGAATACTGGGATAATAATTAGCACATACATATAGAAAATACAGTATATTATTATTATTACTACAATAACTCTCCTGACATCAAAGACTCATCGAGGAAGATGAGTCTCTGCCATAACAACATTATACTATTAATACGAACGTTCACAGAGCCCCACCTATCAGGGAAGATCCACTTTTTTTGCATTTCTATCATTATATTCATTAACACTCTTAGTATTCACAAGACATTCAAGACAATGCATTCCACTCACCCATCATCAAGAATTTATGCAATTGAACCAGGACCCCTTTTATCTCTTCTGACTTACACATATTATTACACAATTCCTTGATTAGTCTTTACAGCCTTTGAAACATTTCCCTTGAATTTCAAACTTCTACCCACCATCACCCTTAGGTCCCGTGCCTCCGCTACTTACTCCAGTAGTTCGATACATCAAATATGCAGCCTTCCGTCTGCAGATCGATCCCAAAGTTAAAACCTTACAGCGAAGATAAACTGTTATTCCCATTTACCTATTCCCATTTCCATCTTATTTGAATCCTCCTGAAGCGACACCACTTCGTCACTACAGTTAACAAACGTTTCTGAAGCCCAGGGAGATATTCAGTTGTAAACATCATTGGCAATATCAATTGTTAATGATTTATTTGTCAATATCAATGACAATATCGTTGACATAAGGATTGAAGAGTAACATTTCTAGCACCTTTCCTTCTTTCTAATTTTACTCTCCCATACACAACACTTTGATATATATCGCACAACCAACTGTCAGTCCACTTTGCAAACCGAATATTTGAAACCATGCGTTGCAGCTTAAATATCCACTTATGATGTGGCAACCTATTCAATTTTTTTTGGGCAAAATTAAAAATAAAATAAAATACAGCTGGAGCTCTGACGTTGCTTGAAAAAGTGTCATATTTGGTCTTTGAAGAAGGGAAACCGGATTTTCTAATCCCTATTCTATTAATAATACTAACATCCGATAGTGGCCATCACAATCTTTCGTCGTGCCATACACAAGCGTCAATATTTTAATCACTCTAGGGGCAAAAGATCATTTGTAACATGGGAAAAAAAGAGCAATGTTACATCAGCAGCACAGTTTTCTTAAACATACAGCACGCAGTTGTTTTTGTTTCATTGTGATCCAAGCATCACGATTTAACTTATCTAATACTTCGAATTAGTGTTTACCTGCATGATATGTCAGAATCATTGAACGAGTGAAAAGAGAGATGTAAGTGAAATTGATCCTGAACAAAATATTACGGACATATTATTGACAAAATAATATAAACTCAAATTCTTGATTTTATTTGCCTTTTTGTTCTACGAATCTGTTTTTCTCTATATGGTTCCCGATATGCCTGCCTTATCTTAACTTAAACTATGGTTTATAAATCTTTAGTCATTTTTTTTATTTTTTTAAATTAAAAACTACAAAAATATTTTTAATGAGTCAACATTTTGATTAAGAACAACTTACATTTTTATTAAAATAACATAAATTGGCAAAATATTCAGCTACACCATTTATAATATTGAATAAGCAAAATATAAAAGGTAAAGATATTTACCGTATGAGGGTTGATCGACCGTGAGATACGGTGATTAATACCCTCAACCTCTCGGTCTGTCTTACTCTACAGGTCAATGATGAATTTTTGTTGAACTCGCAAATTATTAATACCCTTGGAGGTTAATGGATGGCAATGCTGTAGCCAATGAAGTTCTAACTGAAGCTCGGCTATTGCTGTTACCCTCTGGCCATGATCAGAGCTTTAATAGCTTAATAACACCATATCCCTGCACTGTCCTCTACAGATAGCTCAATAACACCTTATCCCTACACTGTTCTCTACAGATAACGGGGAAGATGAAAAGCATTCTTGCTTCGCCCCTTTAAGCCAGTCCTTATAAGGACCGTACTTGATGAAATAATATTTTTGTCAACTGTGCCTCTTGTATATGTTCCAATTCGTTTAGCATCCACCAGAAATCTGAATTACCAAAGTTATAATTCAAGACTTGTATAAAGGTGTCATAACTTTTTTCTTCTAATGCAAGTGCAGCATCTTTTGGTTAGAACCAACCATTTCGCTGTGCTTCACTAGCAGTCTTACCAATATGATTCCCGAGCTTAAATTTCTCCAGTATAAAAACACATCATTATATTCAGTTATTCCTTTTAGATCCTTCGCATTCAATTTATATCCATATAATCCTACATCACTGCTAAATCGAATTAGCAGTGTTGTAGGATTTTTTCCAAATTGAATTTTTATCCCTACTTCTTTGTCCACTCCTCCAGTCTTTTATTCTTCTGAAGCGGTTTGAAGTTATTTGAACAATTTAGTACTGTACCTAATTTTAAATAATCAGCAAAAATAATTTTTTTTTATTAATACATGAATTCATCTCCGATCTTATGAATTGTCGGTTTTTAAACATTTCAAAATATCAGCACACACACACACACACACACACACACACGGCTAGATATATGTTTGCAAGTCATTTCATGTCTTAGTTATTAAGATAATGATAAACGAAAATGATTTATATTTTCCATATTTTTGAGATATTCTCGATTTTCTTTATAAACTCATTATTTCTTATAGGTAAAGGAATAGCATTTGAAAAGAAATCTAGAAACTGGATAACTTCTCCGCCTCAAAAGGTCAAGCTAATCATATGATGTTTTCAATTACAATCACATCAGATTTTACAATATTTATCAATATAAGCAAAGGTAGATTTATTTCCTTGTATCATTGAATAGAAAGTATAAAAGTCGATTCGATTTTTTTTTGTTATATAATTGGATACTGTACAACTTCAGAAAAGTATATCAAATAAATCTTATGTTATATAAAAATGTGTCTGGAAATAATTTTGATCTAACATATCGTCTTGATTTTATCGAAGACCTTATGCTTTTCTAAAAATACCAACGACTTTAGAGATAAAAGCAGAATAAAACTTCATGAAGGAGATATTCGAGTATTAAGTGAAAAAATATCCCACTCCCCCACTTTGTTTCATTATTTAGAGATCGACACTTAACACTTTCAAAACTCAAATTTATATATAAAAGGTTTTAACTCATTAATAAGAAAATATAAAACAAAAAAGAATCCACATATATCGTTTTCTAAATTTAGTCAAACCACAAGCGTGTTATGCAATTCAGGATACTAAAGTGTTATAGATTTATAAACTCCACGACGTGAGGTGGCATAAAAGACATCGTTTCAACCTCTGTGTGCCACCACTTAGGGAAACGAAAAAGGAATATAGCTATATAGGCGATAACTTTGTGCAATTAAAGAGAATCACACATACAGAGATATAACCGGTCATAAGAATTAATGTAAAGAACCATGAACATTGATATCAACAAAAATCGAATTCAGGTGACAACATTCACTCCACCAGCAAATTCAAACTGATTAATTAATAAAAGACTGTAATGCATTATGCGTACTAATTATATAATAATAATATATCAAATAATATATTAGATTGTATAAATAAAGCGCAATTAGGTTTTTTAAAATAATTTTTAAAAGTACACCATAATATAAATATCATCATCTACATTAATAAGATGTTGCTTGCAATGTGCTACTGTGTTTTCTTTACACTGGTTTCATTAATTGTTATTATTATTTTTTTTGTTGAAAAGTATTTTCTTTTCCTAATTTAATATTTATCAAATTTAAAAATGTTCGCTTTTGGTAATGAAAATATTTAAGTATGTTCGCTTTTGGTAATGAAAATACAGTCAACTTATTTAGTACCATTGCTATTAGAGATATAATGCCTCAATAATATATTCTTCGAACTGTTCGTAACCACCATCACAAATGTAAACAGCCCTTTCGTTTTTTTTTCTCTTTTCCTGGCCTCCATCTATCAGATAAACGGAAAGTTTATATAAAAAATGCCATAAACTGTTAAAATTGGACTTTGGGAATGTCTGACATCCTCAGAATACTTGCAATTATATCAATGAAATAAGGTACACCAAGCCAACATTAAGACATTCCTCTTAATGCTGACATTGCTCTAAATTCAGAGACGTTTCATTTTAGTAGTCAAAATAGACTACTCTTTTTTTTTTTTTTTTTTTCGCCTGTTAACTTTCAAAACAGTACACAGGAATTCCAGGACATTCTTGGCTACAGACTGCAAAAGTAACAGCTACTAAAATAACGTTGTACATCATCTTTGAAAGCTCAACAACTCCTAATGACATACGATCTTGTAAAAGCACATTCTTTAGTATTAATTGCTACATATAGGCGTGTAAAAAATATTAGTAATGGTGTCTTTGGATTACATGTGAATATTAAAGCGTATATATGCAGGAATCTGTTTTTGCATTTCCACAGGACATTATAATTTCTGTCTTGTTTTCCACCAATGAAAATACAGTTGTAATGTTAACACAATCAAACATGGCATCATTTATCTTCGTCCAAATCATTAGATGTAATGTATTTCCTCTCCCTATCTTGAGTATTCAAACAAATTACAATAAACATCATGAATGTCTTTTACCACAATGGAAGCCGGTATCCTAACTGCTCAATTACCCGATGACGTCCGACATCAAATTCTAAATCTTTTAAGTGTCCTACTGTAGGGAAAATATACGGTGGCTACTTACCTGCCTCTGTTATGGGATGACTCCAGGCCTAACAATGCTCATTAAGGATACTTGTTACCAGAGAAGCGAAATACTACCGCAATCCTGATTGGTTCCCATCCCATTGCAAGAAGCCATTCTACTGCACGCCCTACTGTTGCTTTAATGACATCCACAAGCACTCACACATACACATACAAACGAACATTCAATGAAAAAAGAAAACAAAATAACATTAAAGCATTGAAAGAGTGTGTGTGCTAGGATCCTATGAACAACTATATTTTTATATATTAGTGAAATTTAGATTCCGATTGGTTTATTTTAAATAATTTATTTTTGAAGATTAAATAACTAATAATAAATAGCAAAACAGTGTGTTTTGATTCTGCATAAAATACTATAAAATTCCACGGATATTTTTTAAAAACTATTATGTCAACTTTTTTCAAAAAAAGTTAAATTAAGTGTTTAATTATGTTTTAGGATTCATTATTCAATTTGAGGCAATATTTTCTAAAGGTAAGTGTGTAATACTTTATTTTATAGGAAAATCATTAATTAAAATATCAAATAATGATAATTTATTATTTACATATAAAGACTTAATAAAACACCAATCACATAATTTGAAATTTAAATTATATAATGAAATTTCTCTATTTTACAAAACAATGCTTTAGTAAAGCGGAAAAATACAAAAACGCTAGTTACCCTTGTCGCATACCACTCACAAACATAATACTATATAAACATTATTCACACAGGTTATGAAGAAATTAATTCTTATAATTATGTGCTCTGCTTTTAAAACTTATGCTGCCAAGATAAAAAAAAAATCATTTGTAAAAGAAAACACACAAAAAAAGTAACTCAAACCTTGTAATCCATGCATCTATCCATTAATATTAAGAATAATCTTTAACAAAACACCCTCTCAATTATTAGATATTAGTTCATAATAATTGATTTAGATTGCATTAAATCGTCTGTGAATTTATCTCAATATACAGTGTATTGTCATACTATACACGATAATCCTCCAAGAGCTTAATATCGTCTGTGAATTTATCTCAATATACAGTATAATACACGATAATCCTCCAAGAGCTTAATATCGTCTGTGAATTTATCTCAATATACAGTATATTGTCATACTATACACGATAATCCTCCAAGAGCTTAATAGTCCACTGAATTCTATAGTAACGAGGTAGATGAAATATTTCCGTTTTCCTTTTAGCAAACGGCAAACAACATATCTGTTAATATTTATATTTATAATAGTCAGCTAAAACACTTTCATTACTGATGTGATATATATCTTTTGCTTTTTATAGTCAATAATAGTTTCAGTCTTTGTATTAAAGAATTGAATAATTTATTAAAAAATTATTTTATTTTACATTATTCGTTTAAAGTGTAGGGTTAGTGTGTGGATTTAAAGAACATATTTATGTTTCAAAAAGGCTTAGTCAGGATTTTGTTAGGTAGTTTTCCTAATTTCAAGTTAACTCTCACTGTCGACCAAAGAAAAAGACAGTCTAGTAGGGTTTGTACCTTACTGATTTTGCGATCTATTTTTATCTGTTATATAATATAAAAAAAGTCATTTATTCGTATGCCTTTTTTTCATGAGGATAAGTTTTACTGAAGGTGAAATAAATAAAAGTGCATAAAATAAATGATAAGTCATCTACTTGGAGTATGCTTTGAAGATTACTTTTGTCTCTTTCTTCTAGTTTATATTATTTTAAACCTCTGCAGATAGTAGAGATCACATTATGGATTCGCGATTATTAGCTTACATTCCAGGTCATTTAATGACCTGTAAATCATATTTCGCCCGTAAGCGCTTATACCCCTTGCATAGAGCACATATATTTAGTCAGAGGTTTATCTGACCGTGTTTATTAAAAATGAACGTAATAAAATGATTTCCGAATATCGTTTAATTTTGGGTTTTTTAAATTCTTCCAAATTTATAAACATTCTGCGGGTTGAGTTAATTATTATTATATTACTGCGACATGAATTTGAATATTCTCTTTCCAAATTTAAACCATCCCCAAACCCATTCCCTCAACTGTCCACTCTGGTACCTTTCATTAACACACACGCACACACACACACACACACACACACACACACACACACACACACACACACACACACACACACACACACACACACTGCCTGAACCAGAATGGCTGTTTTGATTATTTATTTATTAACCTTAAAAAAATAATAATAATATTCATTTCTTTCTGACAAGTAGGTCTTGTAATATCATCAGTTTTTAGAAGTAAGAAATAAACACGACAATAGAAAGGTACCAGAATGGATAGTTGAGGGGATGACTTAAATTTGGAAAGAAACGAACAACAACAACAAAAACTAGTGTTGTGCAGAGGTGTTATATCGTACGATCATATTATGAGTTGTTGTTTGTCTCCTTCTTTTCTTAACCGATGTCCATGAGTATCCTCTTGTTAAGGTAGTGCTGCACCGACTGTCAGTGAGGAAATAAGATAAATAATGGCAGGGGAATTTAACCCTGCTAGTCTATTATGTTCTGTAGAATGCATGTGTTCTTTAGAAGGCCTTGTAGGTTTTACAGACGAAAAACATGAGATTACCGGCGATAAATAAAAAAAAAAAAAAGAAAGAAATGTACCACTTTTCTATGAGTCTTGCAAGCTTTCCTAGCTGAAAATCTCTTATTAATATATTTCTGGAATGACAATAGGAATGGAACCCAGGGCTCGCTTTCCAAATAAATGGCGTAATTTTTATGGGGGGGGGTATTATTTATTTGCATTTCTGGACCATACTTGGAGGAGAATAAAAGGTGAATACCTTGAACTTAGCGGGGTGGAGGAAAGAAAGAAAGAAGGTTTAAGAAGTTCTGCTCTGTGTTGTTTTTATTAGAGAGAGAGAGAGAGTGAACTTTGTACCTGTCGTTACACCTTTATAATTGAATAGAAAATTCACAGGTTACGGAAACTACATCCTTGGATTTTAGCCTTCATGGATAAGTTCCAATTCAATAAATTCGAAGATATAAGTCTTTTTTATATTATATTTTATAAAACAAAATATTCTCGCTATTTAGGGGGGCGGGGACCTTCTTTCAAGTTTAGCGATAGTTCTTTGTTGGGCTATCTTCTGGCCTATATCAAGCCTATCTTCTGCTGCATATATACAGAGCAATCTAGTCTCTACGTTTTCAGAGCTGTATCGTTTTTATTTTTACATAATGGTTACAAATTTAATGAATAATAAGAATTAAATAAAATTATAACTTAAAAATGATTGATAAAAATTAAATAATAAAACTCTTTTAAGCTTTATTCCTAGAAATTTCTTTATATTATTTTATAAACCTTTTTTATTTAAGTATATTTTAAAATGATATTTCCCATCCTCCACAGAGTTGTTAACACAACGTAAGAAATCCTTTTGCTGCGTTTCGTTTTTTAACAATCACACATTTGTAAACCAGAAAATTAATTATCTTTCTAACGGAGAATGAAAACTGTGCAATAAAATTCCTTGTAAAAGCATTTACCAGCTGTAATGTAATAGGTTTTCAATTAGGCAATAATATGACGAGTTAGATCGATTTTCATTTTCAGTACGATGACCTAAAGACGGCCATTCGGTGAAATGAAATCGTGATCAGCTTACACGTGGATGGGTGCTGACTATACGTATTGCTAACTTTTCACAGTTTCAGACTACTAATAATCATAAGCACGTTTCAAGGGGATTTTACGGTTGCTTAGTTCCCCAACTGCAAGGTAAACGCTTAGTTTTATGACATCACTATAATAAAATATTTACTATCAGTAAACCGTAATCTACTTCGTAAACACCTTAGATATTAGACGAGGAAGAATAATTGAAACTTGTTAATCTTCGAAGGAGATCGCATAAAATGGGATTTTTCTGGAAAGATGAGCAACATGTGTCCGTTGCCTTTTCATTTATTCCTTACGTTAAAAAAAAAAAAGAAAAGAAAAAGGCTGTTACTCTACTTTTTTGTTGATTCAAGTTTAACACTCTTGTCACGAGATAAAACTAATTCAAACGTGGAGAAGATCCCAGTTGCACACAAATCCGCACCAAACAAGATTCAAACGCTAATCCTTACATCAATCTTTCCACCTCTTTTGTACTAGCTGTTTTATTTTCTCGCAATATTTCGTCTAAATGAAGCTGTTTTTTATGGGGAAGAGCAGTAAATAGTTGATATTACATTTAATAAAAGAAAAATGTTGAACAGAACCAGAATGGAGCTGTATTTTCTGTCAGAGTTATTGTATAAGTTAATTGTTTTCTATATTCTGTTTGGTTGAAAATGAAAATTCAAGAATTAATTGCCGTCTAAATAATCAATCACTGTCAGCAGAAAGGCCCTACACTGCGAAGGATAGCATATTCCTATCACTGAATGATCTTTCATATATTTGTTCAGGTAAAAACTCAGGAACTTTGTTCATAGTATTTAAACACTATGAACAAAGAACCTGAATGAATTAAAAAAAAATCTGTATAACACTAATCGGCAGTGAGCACGAATTCTGTGAATAAAAATTGTCCTGTAATAATAAAAACAAATAAGAATTGTCCTAATATCATAACTTAGTGGTACATGGCTTTCATCGCCTGCTTACTACCATTACTACTGTTTTGCTTGTTGAGCTCTGGATAGAAAAATTAAAATGAACTCCAGACAGCGGTTCCCGACATTAACCTTGGCCAACTACAGGTTTGCAAGCTGTTTAGTGGATTTTGTATGAAAATTCCCAGTGTTCGTAAACTACATTTGAATTATATATAAAAAAGCACAATTAGGCTATATCGCACCGAATATTGTAGGATTACAGTTTTCTACTGGGCAGAGATAACAGAGATTTATCTGACTGTTGATTTTACCAGAAAGGATCGATAAAATACATTAAAAAATTTAACCTAACCGCAACACAATAGACATATAAATAACCCATAATACCCAGTACAATATTTGCAATACTTAGTATAAAAGTAGGAATATTGCAGCAAATTCGTTCGCAGTTAACGAAGTAAGATGGCAGTCTGTAATATCTTTTACTTCTTTTTTTATATATATAATACTCTATAACCACGAAAGATTGTAAACTTACAGTATGTTAATTCCGTACGAAGGCTAATGAATAAATGAATTAATTTTATATATTATTTATTTATTTATTTATTTTAATTATAGAATGTGATCGAATTATTGAAAATGTTGATTCAGAATATTTTCCTTAGTACAGAAACGCATTTACTCCCTCACTTGATAAGAATAATGAAACTCGTAGACAGTCATTTCATCATAGTTACTATACCATTATTATAATAGTTAAAGTCAGATTGAGTTTTACTTCGGCTGAAGTAAAACTCCATCTTTATATTACTGACTTTAGTGGTTATGCTTTAGCAGTTCCACTTTTCTTATAAGAAAGAGGCAAATGTTGCAGGATACACAAACCGTTCATCTAAAGGTGTTCGTCTTAGATCGAATATATTCCACTATAAGCATTCAGATATCTGATCTACTCATATCGAATTATTCAAACAACAAAATTAAACTGAAAGGTCTCAGACGAAAAATAAAAGATCTCATATTATTAAACTTGGTATGATCAGTAATCGAACCAACAAAATAAAACATAACTTTCATTACTACGTATATTTTCTGGTAATTACACGTTGGAAAAAAAAAAAAAATAAATAAACTAGAGTGGAGTTCTGTCTGATCCACTTTTTGACCCACCCTTTATTTTTTAACCCGTAAAATATCTGACAGGGCAGGTGTGTCCATCTTTATACGTATTGCTTTGTTGCTAACCGCAAAATTATCATTTATAAATATTACTACCGTTTGCAAATGCAGTTGTTTACATAAATAGAGATCGTAAATATCATCATTAACTGGTATAGTATCAGAATTCGGAGAAAATACTGTAAATAACACTGAAGTGCGCTTTACAAACCTAATTGCCGGGATATTATACTGTTTCTAATAATTTCTCATTATATATTTATTTTACATTGTTTCTAGGATAAGCAATAAAAAAAAGAGCAAAGTAAATGAATAAGGAATGCCTTTATGAACCCACTCATAGGGATAATACTGTATCTAAAACGATATAATATTAACATGAATATATATTCAGAAAGACCTACCATAAATTTCCAATAAAATATAGATTCCTTGTACTTAAGGAGTCATTCTTATATTTCATGAAAGGAAGCTGTAAGATGCTTTAACAGCTGTGAAAATTATTTCGATATCTATCAGAATTATTTTGATAATTTGGAAATAGTAGACCTCTAAAAAATCAGAATTCTCAATTAATTTTTTTGATTGACGAAAAATGGGTATTCTCCAGTTGTAGAGGATCCCGATAGAATATTTATAAAGATATTTAACTGAAAAAATTCATTGTAGAAAGAAATTCTTACGCTCAACATTCCTCCAAGACAAACTAACAGATCTAACCAACTGAAACGTTTGTTATAAAATGGAAGCACATATTTTATTATGTTTCATAATAAACGTATAAATAAAACGTTTATAAATCTAAGGTGAAGCGTTTGTTATAAACGTAAGCAGGTTTATTTCATGTTATGAAGTAAAAAAATATATACTTTTTAATGACGCTCATATAAACATGTACACTTTAGTTTAGTTCTATGTATTATTTGGGTATAATATATAAAATATCTGAGCCAGACGTCTAAGAATTTCTCAGGAAGAAAAGAAGAAGAAAAAAAAAAGAAAGAAGAGTTATATATATTGTTATATATGTGACAGTTCGCTCAAGGATCATGCACTTTGCATCATAGAGGGAGCCCTAAAATAGCAACAATAATGGCTTCTTCTTGATGACAGCCATGCGACACCTAGCGAGTAAGGTTAGTATTAGTTCAACAATCATTTGAACGAAAATTGCCACTGGATTATAAATATAAATATTGCTAAACAGCCAATACGCTGAAGCGAAAATAAAGTATAATAATAGAAAGTTGTAATTGTGTGCAATCCCAATTCACTTTATCGATATGGCCAACAGTCACAACTCAGCTCATGCTTTCTGAAAGGATTTGCTAAGTCAGTCCAACATATTCAAAAAAAAAAAAAAAGTTTACGATATATGGTGAATAAACATCTCGCTGAATAAATAATAATAAAAAAAGAATTTATCAAATAAAAATTGCCTTTTAATTTTTATTGGTGTAAGAAATTACCACTATTACTATGCATAAATCTAAGGTCAAATGAAATCACAAAAATCAAAACTAAGAATATATATATATATATATTAATTTCTTCTTTATTTGCAATTAAGAAGAATTAACATTCTATATAAAAAAAGCTTTGCTATATCTTTAACTAACAAACATCGTTAATATAACTGAATTACACATATCATTAATACAATAATGATATATACATAGCTGTAATTAGTGTCCAAACACTGAGAATATGAAAATTGCACCACCCTACATCAGAGGGATATCTTGACGTGAAAGAACGCAGAATGTGGGCGGCATTTCATAAATATGAGTTCGTATACATGATAATAAGGAGGCATTCAAAATGTGTATCAACCTTAGTGGGGCATCAAGGGGGGGAAAGAATTTGCGACGAACAAAAATGTGTGGTCAGAAGAGTCTCAATTCTGTCCCGCCCTAAAGTTGCCGATAGCCAATACTAACGGAGCGCAGGCCAGTTTTATAGTTCGGTCATAAAGTTTTCAGGAAAGTGAACCACCCCTCGTGCATTTCAGATCGACCAGGAGTCATTACACAAAGGATGCGATAACACACTCCCGCATAGCAGGTCGCCCACTGCTGTTGGTTTATTGGCGGATGACAGCATCCAGACCCCTGCTATCCAATGACCTGTCAAGAACTTATTTCTGCTGAAGTGTGCACGTAATCAGAGGTGGACAATCACTTTCACTTGCCCCTGGGGACCGTAACACAACAAAGAAGGGTAATTAAGGGCTTCAATTTTCATCTAAGAGCTTTCCCGAGTGGTTCCATAAACGATAAATATCTTCGCTAATTGGATTTGTGTTCCCCATTTCAATTGCTATTGTTGGAGTATTCTGTATTGGTACGTCTATTTTGACGCCAGTTTGTCTGTGGGTCGATAATGAAGGAAATATGAATGCATTCCTTTATCTGAAGAGCCCTTGCAATACCACAATAACTATATTAATCATTCAAATCTATGAGATTTCGTAAATATCAGCGTCTAGATTCTTTAATAATGATCTATTTTACGTAATACCCAAGGGATAGATGAAATTGGACATTATGTCAAGGCATGCGACTCCATTACTGAGACCAGACAGTTAGAATTTATTATAGAAAGGTAATCTGCATTTAGTAAAATCAAACCGGCATGTTATCATCCGGGATAGCGACCCTGTCAAGATTATACAACCTTATTTCCTCGGTGTCCTATCGTTAGATGTCCAAATTTAAATATGAGAAGGCATTAAAAAAAATCGGCTGATTACTTTCTGAAGCGCAGTTTATATAATTCCACTCAAAAACCAGGATACTGCATAAGAAATAAATTTATATTTATATAAAAACTATAATGGTGTTGAGAATGATATACTTATATTTATATATATATATAAAAAAAAAAAAAAAATATATATATATATATATATATATATAAGTAAAAATGTAAATTATATTTAAATATAAGTATATTTTTATAAAAAATCTAATATTAATCCAATAAAAACGTATGGTGGCTATATAGGATTAACCTTTATGGGTTAATCTGAAATCACAATGAAAAAAATAACTAATACAGCTGCGGCATCACAAGTTCATCACTTTTTATTTTAATAAACAAAAGTCAGTTAATGTATGTGAAACATGTCATTATTGAAATCCTGAATAGCGAAGCTAGTGAAAGCAAGGAACTGCTTATTTGCTTCATTGCGTTTTTGCAAGTAGAACAAAAGTGCACAACAGTATTTGACATAAGCATTAGGATTACAAGCAGACTTCAAACTTGGCATTTAGCAGAAAAAGAAAGAAGAAAGAGAGAGAGAGAGAGTGATGGGAATCGGGGGGGGGAAAGAAATCAGCAAGTGTCTTGCATATGAAGTATACATTTTTGACCTTCGGGTTTGACCTTTTAAAATCAAATAAATCATCTGACTTATTAATTCACAGTATTTCTACAGTTTGCAAAAATGACTTTAAGTGAACTTTAGAAAAAAAAGTTATTGTAATAATATAATAAATTATTGAAGCACCTAAACATCATTAGACGTGTAACAGAAGGAGAGAAAGAAAATAAAAACAAGTTGTCAGAAGTGGGGTTTGAACCCACGCCCTCTTACGAGGACCAGATCTTAAGTCTGGCGCCTTAGACCACTCGGCCATTCTGACTCGAATTCAGTTTTCTTCTTACTTCTTCATACTTCTTAAAATATCCCATTTTCAGTGTTTATAATCAAGAGTTGTTGTGGCAACGAACTGTATTTGTGTTTACAAAAACGTATAGGAGATATTAAAAACAAAAAATAAAAAAGTTTTCAATGAAGTACGGAGATAATAAAACTTATAATTATGTCGTTCATAGTATAACCGCTTTTTAATTTTTTATTTTTACTAAAATACTTGCTAAAAGAGAAGCTACCTTTTCAAATACAGACTTTAAAAAAATCAATAGTCAGTGCTTGCGTAGTAGTGATGTACATATTTTAATATAAATTATATATATATATTGGCTGTTAAATTCTAGCAGACAGTGAATGTTATCTAGGAATGATATCAACCGAAAAGCAGATATATTTTCACTCACAATACACCATAAACCTACATTTCGGGGAACGAAACCACTGCTTATATCAGAATGGAAACGAAGAATCTATCTACGGATAGATTCTTCGTTTCCAGACAGTGGATTTTGAGTAAATGCTGAGGAGTCAAGCTCTTTCAATTCAATAAATAAATCGACAGTAGAGGGGATACTTTATGAATAAGTGCTTTTGGAATACCATAGTTTGGTAATTCGTAATAAGTCATTTTATATTTTAGTATCAATAACATTAGCAACGCCTAAACAAGGTGCAAGTTTGCCTAGATGAGAAGAGAACCGTGTTTCAACGAGCAAAAGTGGTTTCATGTGCCTGTTCGGGTCCATACTTTTTTTTTAAAGAAAAGTCACATTCTATGGTGACAATTATTCACGCGACGAGATTCAAACTCGATATGTCGGGGACAAAGTGAAGAAATCACCTCGGCCACAAAAGTAGGCATAACATCTTAAAAAGAAGTGAGTGTTATCTTCCTAACATGTGAATCAAGTGGTTATTATTCTGTACTCGATATATTTCATATCGTTTATCGCAAAATTACATTAAAACAACGTGAAAGAAAAGCAGATACAAATAAAGGATTACTTGATTGTGCGTGTCCGATCACATCATCCTATTAGAGTATACAGAAAGGATTCCAGCATTATTTACGGAGGCGGTGTCGGTCAGCAACGACAATGATCTAAGAAACCTTTATAAGGGATTCTCAACTGAAGATGAACTAAACGGTCTCGTATGAAGTAAGAGTTTTTCCCCTTCCAAAAGCAGGCAAACACACACGCATATTTACAGAAATAACACACTTGCCCTTTGGGGAGGTAGAAGAGAATGGAATGCCAACTGCATTACAAGGCTTCTAAGCTACGACCTCGACTCATCCTTGGATGAAAAAGAACGATCATCTCTACTCATGAATCAGTTGCTTAAATTCATCCACCAGTTTGTGACGTAGAGATTATTAATTATTTGGAATGTACAGTAAAATATTTAGACTATCATCATATAGGGTAACTTCTTTTCCTCCACAATTATATCAACACACCAATGGACCAATATTGCTACCAGTTTTCCAGTTCTTCTAATTTATTCTGCTCCAGGAAACCTCACAGCCCCACATTGGCATGTCCACCTGTCACCATTTGTCGTTCCCCATTCTTTTAATAATTTACACTTCTATTGGGTTATAAATTGCTGCCCAAGTTCCATTTCTATTCTGAATACGTGATTCTCGGATCTTCATTTTATCAATTGAGAAACTGTGTTATCTGGAAGTGTCACGCTTAGGGACAGTGAAAAGCAGCTGTAAACCATTTTTTTATGCCTGTAAGTCGATATATATTCTTCTTCATGAAGAAACTCTCAATAATTCACTAGTTGAACGAATAGAATTGAAAAACCATAAAATATATTTGATTTCCGTGCACTTCAACCAGCTTACCAGTTATCATGGCTTCAACACAGAAAATATTGAAAGATATTACAGCAATATTCAGTTTCATAGAGCCTCCGTAGGTCAGCCGGTATAGACGAAGCCCTTTGGTCGGAAAGACCTGGGTTCGATTTCCATCAGTGACGTGAGGAATCTTTATCCGACAAAAGGTGAATTAGCCAGCCTCATACAGAGGTAAAGGGTTTTTTCAGCTGGAAACTCGGGTTTTTCGTCCCTCAGAATAGGCAAACCGGCCCATGAACACACGGATTTACAGTCATAAAATACATACTTAATCCCTCACTAGGGGTGCTCCACCAGTCCTAAGGGAGGGTTGAGGAACTGTATGGAATTCGCATGGGGAGAATCTTATCGACTTGATTAACCAAACCAATAATATCAGTAAATTATAGAAGTGGTGATTAAATATATGCTGACGGCTGTGGTTTTGGGTTGATTTTTTTCGCCAGGTATCTCTATTTTTCCTTCAGAAAATAAAAATAAATAAATGAATGAAATAAAGAGCCAAAAGGCTTCACTTCGGCGATGTAAAAATTATTTAAATTAAGGGGATATTTAATCCCACATTATTTAAAGCACTGATGAGACCTCGATAAAGGTTGAAACCGGTGTGGGTAGTGACCTGTCTCCCTTAATGTAAAACAACATACATCTCCTAGGGGATGAGTTTTACATTAGGGAAAATACTAAGAATAGCAATCCTAGCTTTATCCACCTTTACTACGAGTTTCCCGGTATTGGACCACCCAGGTGTTTGCTCACGCTTGGACTCGCCGAACTTTTATAGTTTGCTATATTCGGCATGAAACTCTTTGATTTATATCTTAGAGTTTTCTTATTCGGCTTTGAAATAATGTGGAATTAAGCATCCCTTTAATTTTAATAAAATTAAATAAATTCTCGAAGACACTTTTTTTTGTAGCATCATTAGATTTATTATAGAGAGTTAACCTATCATTAATATTTCAACTCTGGTAGGATAACATAAATTTTATTAAGCAAGTTAAACAGTGTTTTTAATTTTGTAATTTTCAGCAAAGTACTCTTTGATACCATCTCATATTTTAACATGCTTTGAGCAGTTTCAGGAAAACGTATTATTTCAGCGATGCCCATCTGAACAAAAAGCGTTAAATTTTAAGCAAAATTTTTAAAATAAGATCTTTATCCCGCTATGCCGTGAGAAGTACAACTGGCAGGAGCGAACAGATAAGGTCTGTAAATTCAGACCTTCGAGGATCTCGGTTATATATTACCCTCGTTATCTCTCTATGCCATGCTTCATTATCATTTAATTTGCACACATTCATAGAGTGACAAGAGGCAATTAGTTTGGCTGCGTGGTCTTGAGAATATATTACTTCAAGTATTTAATGGTGTTCTGACTCGAGTTCCCTGCTTTGATGTCTGTTTGGGACCAGTGCCGTTCTACAGAGAGATAATGAGTGCTGGCAGTAGTTTCGGTGGTGTATCGAACGCACATCTGGCCCACTGGGGACCGTAAAGTGCAGCCAGTGATTAAACAAGAACAACTGAGTTTACCATACACAGAGAGAACTTGCTGGTTAGCAGACGTTGACAAGTTGCGCATCTGAAAGTCTTCAAAGTTAGGTCATTGACAAATGCACTAAATCTTCCCTTGGTTAGACAAACCTGAGAGACTGTTGAATTTTATGCTGAAATCTAAACCAATGAGATAAGTTACTTGAAATGAAGAAGTTCACTACATCCGATTCAGTCCAAGTAGTCGAATATCTTGTTTTACAACCATTTTTACCATAACTCAATAATAGGTGTATTTAGTTATTTGTTTAATTTTTATTATATTTTCTTAATTAAATATATACATTTAAAATATAATCTTTATTATATATTTTCTTAATAAAATTAAAATTAAAATTAAATCTATTAAATTGTATATTTTGTAAAATAAAACAATAGATTGAAATTTAGTTATTGTGCAAGTAAAAGTTGATTATCCAAAATTCCTTGCGTAATCCACGAGGTAGAAACAGGTGTAAAGCTATCAACTCGAGACCTTATACTCTTTATAGAAATCATGATGAAGATTTCAAGAATCAAATCAATACATGAGAAATAAGACGCGATTAATGACAACCCAACTTCACACTTCATATTTAAGTGTGACCTCCTTCAAGAAGAAGGGGAAATTGTAGAAAAAATACGTGTCGGTTTTGATTACTACTATTATTAATTTTTTTTTTCAATGTAATACTTATATCGGACATCTTCATTAACTGGTTATTTAATGTAATACTTTTAGATAAATGTATTATTTTTTTCTTTTTTTTTTTTTCACTTTAATAAAGTTTTGGTTATTACAATAATTTGTTGTGTGATCTCTTGTAGAAATGTCTAGTGGAAAGCATAAGACATTATTGACACTTTTAAACTTTATTTACATATGGACTACATCAAATCGAAATAAACATTTTATTTCTCATTTTATATTATTTGCACATAATATATTTTATAAAGTGATAGCTATTGTATAATTAATATAAAACAATTATTAATCATTATTGTTAATAAAAATAATAAAGAATTTTAATTACAGTAAACAAAGAAACGACAAATAACCAAAGAATTTTTTAATGAAATTAAAGACTTAAAAATAGGTCCACAATATGAAAACAAACATAATGATGGACAAACATTGGCTACTTACGATGAAATAGCAAACAGGTAGAGTACTTTAACCCACTACTAAACTGCAATGAATCTGCTGAGATCTTTGAAGAAAAAATTATCATACCTGTTACAAGAAACATCTAAACATTCAGTAGTCGAAGTAGAGGAAAGTATAAAGAAAGAACAGTAGCCAAAACTAACTCATTAAATAGAGTGGTAGTAGATTACCTATAGAAATGTATAAACTGATAAAAAAATTATAATTAATATGTGAAAACGAAGAGATCACTTTTAGAATGGAAAGTATCCCTAATTATAGTAATATCAAAGATGAGGGTGAAAACTACAGGAGATATCGCTTATGTTTGCGGGCTACAAAATTTTATCTATATTATACCAAAAAAGCAACTTACGACATGAAGAAAACATAAGTGAATATCAAGCACGATTCTGAAGAAACGGGTCTACAGTCGACTATATTGTTATAATAAGATAAATTTTAGAAAACATATGAGAATGTAATCATCCTGTTCATATTTTGGAATACAAGCTAGAATGCATGCATCCAGTAGATTCTATCATTTAAAATGATAAGGTCTACTAGAATCAAAATGGAAATATGCATGCCAATCATTAGGCCTATTGTTTTATACAGACGAGAAATCTGGGCACAACAGACGTCTAAAAACTTTTCTTATATTTAAAGGCAAAAATCTTAGAAAATTCTTTGGCCCTGGAAGACCCAACACAATAGGTAAATGGAGAAGAAGAAAAATACATAATCAAGAACTATACCAAATCTACAGGTTCCTACTAACTGACGAAGTAGACTGAGTAGGCTTTGACATGTGGAATGAATGGATGAGGAGAAAATGGCTAAACAGGCCTTCGAATTGAGGCTTGATAGAAAGCGATCCAGGGGAAAGACGATGATGTCTGGAGGATAACGTCCATCCAAAAAATATTTCATTGAGATGGGAATCCTGAATTAGAATGAAAGAGCTTGGGACAGAAAAGAGTGGAAGAGGATGGTACGTTCAGCAAAAAATTGAACGTACTGAATTAAGAAAGCCAAAATAATTGTTATTTTACTTTAGGTATTATTTTAAATGCATAATTATTATTTTCGTTATTTTTTTTTATTATTGAGATAAAAAATCAACTGAAGATTGATGCTAGTTACACTTATTTCAACAGTTACTGCTCAATAATATTCGATCAAGAATACAAATTAAATTCGTATAACGGGTTTTATTTTAGGCCGACACTGTAAGTCCTCCCCCCCCCCCCACACACACACTCTCACTCCTTCAGAGTTCTGTTACTGCTTGTAAAATTAGAAGGTAGAAACTACTTTTATAACGTTGTTTTGATTAAAATTCAAATGCTCTTGGTGTAAAGTTGTCGAGAAATTTATGTCTTTTGTAAATTAAAATTCGAGGGAGACACAAAACAAAGGATGAGCACCTAAGAGTCGATGGAACAAAGTGGTTATGCTTTAGGAGTGAGAGTCTAATCAAGGTGATTTATGATTCAAGGAATGCCCAACATTCTTACAAACTTCGTAGTTTGTTATTATACGGTAGCAGGAATAATAGGACGTTAAACCGTTCCATAGAGCATTTTATGGACAACTTTATTGGTCAAGCAAGGAATAAACATAATAAAACGTCAGTCTCATCGAACAGCAATTTTAATGGGTTGTTTATGAGACCGTGGAGGGCTTCATCAACACATTCTCCCGAAACACAAGTGATTGGAACCATTTTAATCATAACGCATAAAACTCTCTATTTGTCCAACGTTCCTCTGGAAGATCCTTAAGAAGTGGACAACTTTAAGCCAATCATGCGAGAGTGAATGCTCGTATGAGTCATACATCTCCTCTGAGTATTCGGCTTATTGCAATCAGCGGCTACTTAGGGGGCTTGACCCTAGGAAGTTCATCATACGGCCTCGTGTTTGGAACGGATAATGGAGATCGTCGTTTGAGTGGCACTGCTTGCTTATTTCATTACTAATATGAGGAGACACATAACTCAGAGTTATTGGTCGCAATTAATAAAAACGAGCCTACTCTTCTCTTGTCTTTCTTTATCCGTTATGGCACTGATTAACTATCCTGGAGAAGATGACGTAATAATTCATCTAAAAAAGCCTTAAATATCCACTTATATTTAAAAATTGCTTTCATTTAGATATTTCAATAATTTTGATTTAAATAAGTATATAATATATTGTAAACTATAAACTATAATATATTATTTTACTTAGTTTACCATATACTTCTAAAATACTTGAATAAAACCTAAATAAAATACCACACCAATTTTTTTTTTTTTTAAGAAAATAATATAATATGATCACAATCATTTAGGTTAGGAGGTTAGGAGACAGATGACGATTCGTCCCATAATCACCTATGCCTCTCCAGCCTGGAGCCACACCTCTAACGCTAACATTATCAAGATTCAGCGTGTGCAGAACAAGTGCTTGAGAATGATTCTGAACGCCCCGTGGTATGTTAGAAACAGCCAGCTCCATAGAGACACAAATATTCCATATATTCTCTCTTATCTACAATCCTTAGCTTCCAAGTTTTTTCTAAAGACGTCCACACACCCCAATGATTTGATTCAACAAGCTGCAGCATATGAGCCAACGGACATATTCAAATATAGAAGACCAAAAACTATATTAGCCTCCTATAACGATGCATAATCTCCATGCCCATTCAGGGCGAGCAAACTGCTCGTAAATTTTACCCTCACTGTAACCACGACAGATAGCGGGGAATATGAAAAGCATCTTGCTTCACCCTTAAAGACATAAATGTCAATTGTCAATAGGTTAGGAGGTGATTGATTCATTCAATCCAATACCCTTGGTATTGGATTGAATATAATATAACAAGGGTATCCATTACCCTCCAAGGGTAATGGATACCCTTGGAGGGTAATGGATCGCAATGCTGTAGCCAATGAAGTTCTAACTGAGGCTCGGCTATTGCTGTTACCCTCCTGCCATGATCAGAGCTTTAATTGCTCAATAACACCTTATCCCTACACAGTCCTCTACAGATAACGGGGAATATGAAAAGCATTCTTGCTTCGCCCCTTTAAGCCAGTCCTTATAAGGATATTAAAACGAAGGTATTTAATCCAATATCCTTGGAGGGTAATGGATGGCAATGCTGTAGCTAATGAAGTTCTAACTGAGGCTCGGCTATTGCTGTTACCCTCCTGCCATGATCAGAGCTTTAATTTAATTGCTTAATAACACCTTATCCATACACTGTACTCTACTGATAACGGGGAAGATGAAAAGCATTCTTGCTTCGCCCCTTTAAGCCAGTCCTTATAAGGACTATAAGAATAAGGATATTAAAATTTTATTGAGGACAGAAAAGCTGGTGAGAAGGAGGTTTTTCGTGAATCACCTTGGAGGGTAATGGATGGCAATGCTGTAGCTAATGACGTTCTAACTGAGGCTCGGCTATATATATATATATATATATTTATGTTACCTTGCCATGATCAGAGCCTCAATAGCTCAATAACACCTTATCCCTACATATTTATGTTACCCTGCCGCCATGATCAGAGCCTCAATAGCTCAATAACACCTTATCCCTACATATTTATGTTACCCTGCCGCCATGATCAGAGCCTCAATAGCTCAATAACACCTTATCCCTACACTGTACTCTACTGATAACGGGGAAGATGAAAAGCATTCTTGCTTTGCCCCTTTAAGTCAGTCCTTATTATAAGGATAATACATTTGTATTCTGGAGTTTCATGCTTCATCACTATTAGGGTCACTTCGATTTATTTACTTTCATAAATTCCATATTTATTTATTTTCTATTTACATACTTTTATTTCAAACATGAATACAATTTTAGTGCAGTTGTATACCTTTTATTATTATTTATTTATATTGCAATGTAACTGTTTAGTGTTTATTAAAATATAAATGTAACCATTAAGTTTTTGTTCCAATGTAATACTACACAATTGAGGTTTAAGTAAACAACTTGATCGAGTAGATAAGCCTTTTGTTATATTTTTCTATAAAACAAAATGGCGATTATTATTAACTGAAATAGACTGCAGCCCAAGCTGCACTGAGGTATAGTTTATTAACTTTCAGAACCTTGATTTCTGTAATGGTCTAGCCACTTTCATTTCATGGAACTACCTACACACACATAAAGCCTTCTTTGTATTAAGCGGTGGGAACCACTGCATCAGAATTTCCATAGAATTCACTATTAAACCATACTACATTTTTTTCGATGTTGGTTTGATTTTCTATTCTTTTTTTTTAGTTTCACATTTTTATATTAATTTACAAATAATTTATAACTCTCTTATTCTAACAACAATTATAGTCAACAGTGTGATGTCTAGAATATTTCATAAGATTAAAGTCGTTTTTTGGATAATATATTTTAAGAATGGTGTTCTTTGTTCATGCTTCAGCAACATATGGAAATATCGGTAAAGGATGTTCATCTGAATATCATATGCGCTTAATACTTTATTAAAGGCGAAAAAAACTCCAGCTTGTTTGATACAAGTAGCTTTTATGCTGCAAACTATAACACAGCTGTACTGTGTGTGGACTAGTGGTTAAAAAGGGAGAGGAATGTATTAACAAGCTTCTTGAAAAGCTGGGGTGTGGCATTCATTAGCAAAACCAGTAAAGGAAAGACTGTTTTAAAGAAACAGAAGTATATGAAGAATACTGTATGAAGGAGTATAGAACCCTGAGGTACTTTTACATTGATAAAGGCAATCTTGAGAGGAATCCACCATGACACTCGGTGAAGACCAAAGAGGAAGCTGACATTGAATCACAAAGAGCAGAAGAAGACCGCAAGATGGAAGCTTGTTGAGAAGGCCTCGATGTCTTAGACATATCAAGAGCGACCACATGAGTTTCTTCAAATATTTCCAAGACATATTACCAAAAATGTAATGTTTATAACTGTAGAATGACGCCGAAATCGCTAACTAACTGATGGATTTTCTTGTGTTATATGTGGTTTGTTTCGAAGGAGAAGTAAGAAACCTTATCAGTTGCATATGGCTTGCAACTAATTCATGATTTGAACTTATGAGATTTATGTTTCTCAAGATGGATTTGAACTCAAGTATTTCCAAGTAGCAAAGATTGTCGCTACCGACTGCACTATTGAGATGCTCTGTTTGTTCGGTATTCTTCAGGGTTACTAATATCAACACGACAAAATTCTACTTCTGTTGCAAACTACAAAACAACCGTGAAAGTTAAGCCCTTTTGCAGTATGAGATCTTCTTTAATTCATGTTCGTTCGATCTTGATAAAGAGAGGACGTATTTTAATCTCGTTGTCCGCGAATCTTATGCAGCCTTTCATTAGTTTTATTTGGTTTACTAGTGCAGTAATGTTACGATGCATAAAGGAAAACTTTGAACTTTTTAGTGAACAATTAGTGGAATAGACACATCTGTTAGACTTTGGCCATACCGAGCTTTGTTCGACACCATTATTTAAAGTAATTTAGCTAATGAATGAAATTTTTGTCTGGCATCACTCTCAACCGTTAGCTTGTAAAGAGTGTTTATCCAAAGAAACAAACTATGGCTAATGGTATATTTATTTATTTAACACGATATGTTAAGAAATACCTTGAATGATGTGGGTTTATTATTTTAAAGTATATAATCATATTATTCACAGACAAAAATTGGCTGCATTCAATGACTGAATTATCAGTCCCTATAACAGCAGTTAAAGTGGTACTGTACGTTGAGAAGCTTCCTAAGGCGAGGGTACGAGACAAGGATGTTTAGAATACATTTCACAAAGGCATGTTAGAATGATAATAATTTAAAAAAAGGCCAATATAAAGAAACTTGATCTTCCCACACCCATATAAAGAATTCATCATCAGATTACATTCTTGCACAATATTAACATAATTTGTTTTTTCCTCCTACAAATCTGCCTGCAAGCCAGATCGTTTGCCTGAAGACATCATGAACTTGATCAGAGACAAAAACAGAGCTAGGAAAAGATACCGTAACACGTGTGCACCACAAGATAAAATAAATCTAAACAGATTAAATGGGGCAGTAAGAGATGCACTCAGAGCCCATAGAGACCAAATATGGGATGAAAAGTTATCCTCCATTTCTCCTACTGATCACTCCATCTGGAGACTACTGAAAAATATCAAAAACAAAGACAGATCCCTTCCCCCAATTTTCTCTGACCAGGGCCTTGCTCACACAGATGTAGACAAAGCAGAAGTTATAGCACACAACTTAGAGGAGCAATGCAGCCCTTCGTATAGAAATTTTGACTTTGACCACATATATAAGATTCACAGCAAGGTCAGACACTCACTCAAACTTCCTATCTCCAGCACCGACCATATTGCACCAACATCACCTGCTGAGTTATATGACATTATTAAAAATTTAAAGAACAAAAAAGCTCCTGGGCCAGACGGCATTACTAATCGGGTGATTAAACTTCTGCCCCGAAAAGCAGTAGTGCACCTGACCAGTATAATAAATGCAATTTTAAGATTTCACTATTTTCCTTCCACCTGGAAACTGGCTGACGTAATTCCTATACATAAGCCAGGCAAAGACCCACACCTACCGCAAAATTATCGTCCAATCAGTCTTATCTCAAATCTGGGTAAGGTTGCAGAGAAGGTCATCCTCTCACGACTCCAAACCTCAGTAAATGACCTAAACATCCTCCCTAAAGAACAGTTTGGTTTCAGGCAACACCATAGTACTACCCAGCAAATCCACAGAATTGTGGAATACATCACCACCAGCTACAACTGGCACCAGTGCACAGGCGCTGTTTTCCTAGACTTATCCAAAGCATTTGACAAAATCTGGCATTTTGGACTCCTGCACAAACTTATCTCAGCGGGTACCTCACTAAAAATGGTTCATTTAATCCATTCATATCTTCAGAATAGATCAACGCAAGTAAAAATCAACGGTTCTACATCCTCCCAACGCCACATCTTTGCTGGAGTGCCGCAGGGATCTCTACTGGCTCCATTGCTGTTCTCTATATGCATGTCAGACATCCCGCACAATCCGATGACTTCCATTTTGGCCCTGTATGCGGACGATACGGCAATACTAACCAGATCTCTCAGACCCCATTTCATTACCAGAAAGCTTCAAGAAAACCTTCTAAAGCTGGAGGGTTGGTTCTCCAAGTGGAGATTGGAAGTCAACCCCCAGAAAAGCTCAGCCGTTCTTTTCTCAAAAAGGCCAATGTCTCCTGCAGGAGATGTGTTACTATTCAATACTAAAATTCCCTGGCAGAAAGAAACAAATTACCTGGGTGTGATTCTCGACAAAAAGCTATCTTTCAACCAACACATCAAATCTGCGTGAACAAAGGCATCTAAAGCTATAGCTCAGATCTATCCGCTAATTAATAGAAATAGCAAGCTCAGCAACAGAATCAACTTGCAACTATACCAGATGACGATTCGTCCTATAATCACCTATGCCTCTCCGGCCTGGAGCCACACCTCTAATGCTAACATTATCAAAATACAGCGAGTGCAAAACAAGTGCTTGAGAATGATTCTGAACGCCCCGTGGTATGTTAGAAACAATCAACTCCACAGAGACACAAATATTCCCTATATTCGCTCTTATCTACAATCCTTAGCTTCCAAATTTGTTCTAAAGACGTCCACACATCCCAACGATTTGGTTCAGCAAGCTGCAGCATACGATCCAACGGACATATTCAAATATAGAAGACCAAAAGCTATATTAGTCTCCTTTAGTGATGCATAATCTCCATGCCCATTCAGGGCGAGCAATCTGCTCATAGATTTTACCTTCACTGTAACCACAACAGATAGCGGGGAATATGAAAAGTATCTTGCTTCACCCCTAAAGACATAAATGTCAATTGTCAATAATTTGTTTTTGTAATCATGAAGCACAAGATCTTTTGAAAGGAAGATCTTATGGTTCTTGATTACAAAAACAAACTGTATTCAAAACTGTAGGCGCTTAAATTCTATATTAACATAAAGAGAATCTGATACAAAATTGTCTAGTAATTGAACTTAGTGCCAAATAAAATTCTTACACTGGGGTTAGACTGATTTGGGGAATAGAGAAGGGTGACCTGAAATCTGTATTGTTTTATTAGAGAGCTGAAGTAACATGAAAAGGTTCCGCGGTGGTCTATAGAGCAGATCTTTCAGATTACGTAAAAATAAATTTTAAAAAGATATAAAAAATACCTTGAACACTCTTAGCCCATCTATGGGTCTAAAGAATCTGATGCTGTCATTTAAAATAATATTAATAAATAAAAAAAATCCTAAAGAAAGAAGCAACTTTAAGTTGTTGTTGTTGATGATGTTGATGATTATAGTTGATGATGATGATGATGATAATAATAAAAAACACAAAATGAACAAAACAGTGTACTTCCAACTTTGATAGCGATTTGTGCAGGTGAGAATGCTTTATAAGTTCAGTCATTAATTATCTCTAATTAACAATATCAGGGATAACATCCGAACAGATACTGATGATGAATGTGGCACAGTTCTAAACTATTCCGTGTTCGGTTGCTATAATTTATTTTCCTACAACGTAGGGAATAGTTGGCTTCGATATAATTTGTTTTAGCCTTGATTATTTCTTAAATAATACAGCGAAATATACATACGCTTTGTATTTAATAATTATAATAAGGATCGCCAATTCTGTAGGCAGTTTTCTCTTATCGCAATTTAAAGAAAATACCGATTTATCTCGAGCTGTCTGATCTCTTTGGCGCCTCATATTACAGGATTACGCATAATGGTAGTATCTTCAAGAACAACGGCTGTTAAATACAGCACTGGATTATCTTAACTTAAACAAAATACATTGGACTATCTGAGCTCTATGGACGTAGTATAGAGGAATCACTTTATCTCGGATCAGAAGATCATTTAAGATTATTATTCTCAGTATGACAGCAGCATAATGGGAACCATAAACAAAATGTGGGTCAATTTTTCACTATTATAAGAGTGTGTTTACGAATGAATTGTTTTCAACTTTGTAAATGGTACAATAGCATCTAGAGTGAGAAGTTAACGGCTTCATACCAACAAAAGACACAATAAAGGAAAATATTGTCTGGCAGAAAAGTGGTTAAGTAGTTATATATTCTATAAGGAAAGAAAGTTCGGAATTCAGACAACATTGGTAGAAATAATACCTTCAAAAACAATGCCTATCGCAGCAGAAATACGGTATTTATCATAGAATATAACGTGAACAGTACGCACTATAATTTATATATGATTTATATTTGAAGATTATGGATAAAGCTTCAAGTATAAATCACTATTGGTGGTTTTTATTCTATTTTAGAAAGCTATCCTTAATAGTGAAAAACTGTTTAACTGTTTACGAATTTTAGCATGCAAAGAAATGCAGATAGTTCACCTTGTTTAACATTAATCCAAATAATTGCAAATTCTATTGGAGGCTGCATCAGAATTTTTGCTATTAGTTGACAATAAACAACAGGATTTTTATCCAAATCTTCAAGTAATTCCTATTCCTCAGATTAATACAGCATCTTTCTAGACGTGAAGTCTAAAATATCCAGATAATATTAAATATATCAAATATATAGCCTTCTAATAACAAATTGTTGGTTCTTTAAAGATAAAGAGAAACGTTTGGGCTAGAATATATTAAGTGGTAACAATATTGTTATTACTACTTGGATATTAAACTAAACAAATGTCGACAGTCATTTATCATTTAAGATGATGTTGAGCTATCAATGAATTAGACACAAATTAAGATACTTTGTGAAAGATATTTTTCCAAATATATTCCAAAAAACTTTCAGTGAAACATGAAAAGGAAGAATTACTATTTGAGGAATTAGAAAACAAAATTAGCAAGCGGAAAATTAAAATGTGTTTGATATTGTGAGACCAACAATTAAAAAAAAACTAGATAGCTGCATAATTTTAATTACACTATAAACACTATTATACGTGCTAAAATGTCATAACTATCTGTGCTTTTAATTCAAAATATTCTATATTCATAGAGAACAACAGCAAAACAACTAGGAGTCTCAGTTTGGTTTCCCTGCAATGTAGAAGTGTAATACAGTAGAAACATTTTCACAATATTGTATTGCGAAAGTGTTTCTATATTTTTCTATATTTTTATTCGTTGTGTGCATTTACATACCTGAGAATTTTAAAATAATACTTTTAATAGTACAATTCTTTTAATATTCGCGTGGACATATAAACAATTAAATTTATTTATACTTATCAACTAAAAATAGTGTCGAAATTAGTATTAAAATTAAAAACAAGATAAAATAAAACATAAACTGCGAAAATGGCAGAAAAACATAAAATATCGACGACTACACACTTGATGATGAGCATTTACTTGAATAATTTGCACAGAACAAGAAGAGAATCATTCGAAACATCAAACTAGTCGTATAAAGACTATCCAAACCGCTAATATGATGGCTGAGAAAACCAAGAGATGCGAACAGCTAACACCACTAGCAGAACAATGTTAAAAATGAAGGTATTAGAGGGAAACATGGTGTTATTAATATATTTTAAGCTGAATATTAATATGAATATATGTAACTTGATAGTGCATAACTAATCTCATGTGATACTCATCTATACAGATTGATATATGGAAGATAATTAAAACAGAAGACCCAAAGAAGAAGATACAGATGGATTGATACTTAGACTCAAGAAAAGTAAGTACTTGATTTAAAACTTAAAAATCTTATCAGATAATATATTAAAACCTAAAAATAATAATAAATAAATAGCGAAATAGTTTTGAAACACGCTATTGATAGTAATGAATTTTCTTGTTGGACTTGTAGAATATCCTCTACTTTCTATCATTCTAGAAAAGCTAAGATAACCGTTTTTCATATTATAAAATAAAGAATAACATAAAATGTCTCTCAGATCACTCCGTAAAAACTGTAGAATACTCATTAGCTTATCTAAACTGTTGTTTTATGGGTTTTCGATTACTGTTAATACATACTTAAAATTTAAAGTATATATTTTAACCTAAATGTTAAAAAAAAGAGAGAAACGGGATAATATAAGTCGATAAAATATTTACCGAAAATGAAAATAGATAAAAATTTCTCATTCAGTCATTTTTAATCGTCAAATAATTTAGATCTCCTCTAACAACAACGATGTTTGGTTAGAAAGATTTAGGTTCTAAGAATCTCGTCTTAGGAATAAGGACATTTCACCCGAAGGTGACTTAGCTGGTCTTATACGGGAACGGGAGAATTTTCCACATCCAAAGATGAGTTTTTCTTCAGAAAAGTGGCTTAAAAAAAGACTGTCAGTTTTCAGACATGAATTTACACTGGACAGTCGACTAACAATCTTATTCTGTTAATTAAGATTCTGATCTTAACAGCTCGAAAACTCAAGAAGGGACGAGAAATTACATATTCTGTATAGAACAGTTTCTGAGTGAGATATTTCATGATATTATCTTATGCATTGCAATATTAACTTTCATCATACGATTTGTTCGATATTCAATTGTTATATGAAAAATAAAGACTATCATTGCAGCCTGTGATATGAAAGTTATTTAACTTAATTAAGTTCCATATTTTCAAAGGTAGTCATTGCATATTCCAGGTTGATGTTCCAGAATACGAATCCAACCGCCAGAAAAGAGAAAAAAAAAGTAGCCACGTCACTTGAGAATTTATTACGTAACAAACGAAGTATAGAATAATCGCTTACGTAATTCTTCAACTCTTCTTACTATATTTGTTGAATATATTTGATACATTCGAATATATCTAAAATATATAAACCACATAACCGTAGATAATTGTATCTACTGTATATAATTATAAATGAGCATAAACATGTATAAATATATTAATGCTTGTATTTATATATTATCCTATTATACTGATTTCATTATAGTCCAAATCCAAAAGGATTCAACTTCAGCAGTTCCTCTCTCTCCATCCAGAGAAGAGCATTTTTATGAAAGAAAAGCCTATTCATAAATGAGACGATATCTCACATTAATCATTATAGTAAGTGTTCATTGACTAATTATGATCTTTATTTTCTACTGTAACGAATATGGAGTAGTTAATAATACTTTTATGTGCATTTTGTTTAAAATTCACGAATTCTAAGCCTAATGGATTAAGACTTGATTGTAGCAAGGAAAAAAATAATTTTCGTTTGAATTAGTTCATCATTAAAAATTATATTTTACCTTGACTTCGTAAAGATTGAATTATAATTTAAATTCGAGTGAGATTTAATTGTTTTTAATTTTATATCTGAACTTAATATTAAGTTTAAGCAATAATTAACTTATTATTATTATTATTATTATTATTATTATTATTATTATTAGCAGTAGCAATGTTAATATTATTGTTATAAATCGACATTTTAAGCAAACCTTTTTTTTTCTCGATTTTTTAAGAATGATATGCCAGGACACATAGGTGTTTAAAAGGATCTGATATTTTACAGCGTAAGAAAGCGCATATTTTAAATAAGGTTGTCACATGAAATTCTGTTGAAAGAGGTCTTTCTCCTGTCATTTGCATCACATCAAATAGCACGTTATTTAAGATGTCACAATACATTCACACTGCATTTCTCAGCTAAGGGAAAAGGAAATCTTGCTAAAACATTTATCGAAGGATAAATGCTTCCAACGATAGAGTATTCAAAGACTTCGTTGTTGAGAAGATTTCAATGGATGTTTGGAAGATTTCGTGCTCCTAACCGATAATTTTCTCCCTTTAAAAATTTATTTTCTAAGGACATGATGCCCCAGAAATGATATTTGATCATCTACGTTTGTGGGTTACAGTCCTTCAATAACACACATGTTTATATGAAGTTCTCGCTGCTTCTAATTTCGAGGTATTTGTGAAAGCGCTTTTGTTTGACAATGAAACTGTTCCTAGGCTGCTTTTGTAATGTGGTTAGATGGTTCCTAGTCCAAACGGCATAATCCGTCACGTTTCTAGTATGTGGTGTTTCATAAACTAGTTCTCTAGAAGCAGAGAGCCTCAGAGACATGTCAAAACGCAGACTTGGAACATAACTATCCATCTCGAAAGCAGTTTTCTTCTGGTCAATAGGCTGTTATAAGGTGATTATTTAATCCATTCAGATGATAATGAGTCGTCTATGAGGCGCTAAGACAAAATAGATTTTTCAGCGATTCTCGGACTTATTTACACGATGGAGGTATTCATTTCTATCGCATTTGGCACCATTTCATTAACGACTAGATTAATTTTGAAATTTTTTCTTTTCTGTGAACAAATTTTTATTGTTTGGAAGTTACATACTAAACTGTTTCTCTTGACAGCTAAATCAAATGAATAAAGAAAGCAAGTTCGTTCTTACGACCTTTTCCAATACAAATAAGGATGATAAACAGTAATACAGGTAAGTTGATTTACATACTCTTCTCACTCCATAGATTCATGGATATCTTTATCAATTTCAAGAGTTCGTATACTTCGCTAAATTAAGTTAATGTGTACCTCTGAATTAAATATAGGATACGTTATAATAATTGTATATTATTGTATGTCTGAGATATTTTTTGCACTTTTCATACATTTTTAATTTACTCCATAAAATAATGTGCATTTACACTTATTTTGCAGAAATGTAACACTTTACTTTGTAAAAGGTTTTTTGTTTAAAATATCTTGATTAATTTTATAGAATTAAATTTATAAGACGTAAAATTTAATATAATTTAAAAATTTTAAATAAGAAAAAGAAGGAATTAATTTTTAATATTAATCTTGCTTTAAACACCATATTATAAACTACTAGTCAGCTTTATAACAGTTATTAAAATTACTTCGTTCGTGAAGTAGCAACAGAGAGTTGCTAATAATTACTACTACTATATATTTGTCAAACATATGCTCACAATTTTCACTGCAATTATAATTGGAACCATAAGCATCAAGAAATGGACCTACAGTACCTCTATCACCCAGTAAATAAATAAGGTGCATGATTACCAATATTGCTATATGACAAATGCTATCCGAGTAATAAAAAAAATCTATCTAGTCGTCTCAAGAAAATATGTTATGTATTACCTGCTAGATTTTTCGCTACCTCTTTTTGAGTACCGCAAACTATAAATGTCTTCACACAGAAACCCTCCCGGACTATTATCAAAAATGTATACTGGTAAAGACAGCTCTCACAGAAGGAGTTAACATAATCACTGCCAAAGAACAAGACAGATATTGGATAATATTTGACAATTATATCATCAACCGTCTGATCTAGGAGTTCAAGAATATTTTCTTCGAAAATTTGGCAAGTGCGTTGTTATCCATCTAAACCAGACCTTATACTATTATTGGTGCATTCTGTCACTCTTTTTCACTTTCCTCATCTTACCTAAACGCAATATTCAGCTTGCTATTTGTTATTTTAAAATTCTCTTTTCTCTATTCCTTCAATAGGAGGAGTTCAAAGCGAGCCTGGGCTGTGTAAACTCGAAGCCAAAACCACGAAACGGGGAAAGGTCTCCCAGGCGCCGAATTTTCCACTCACTCTTTTTCTGTTTTAGGTATATCAACACATACATGTACACTAACACAGACCATACTCTGGTCTGAGACAGATAAAATGATGTTATAAATAACTAATGATTTTAAACCGAGATCTAGCATATAGTGATCAGTAAATGATATATATATATATATATATATATATGTGCTGTCTCAGCAACTTTAGCTTCTATTTTTAGTTTCTGGACAACATGTGATTTCAGATTATCTTACGTTCATATAATCTAATGAACCCAATTTTGCATACCAAGAATCTCCTATTGATCTCAGTTTCTAGCGTGGATGACATTTTAGGTTTAATTGTGCACATGACTTATGACGTTGGACAGGATTATTATTCTCAAACTTAACTGTAAGTGGGATACCATAGTTTTTACACACTTCCTCTTAGTCCTTGTATATGTCAAACACTCTCAATTTGACAGAAAATCCATTGTGCTTCCTTCAGATTGTACAAACCTTACACTACATCCACACATCCATCCAAATCTCATCAGTCTAAGAAGGATTGAGTCTATTAATTAGGGTTTTAAGCAATTTAATGCAGCCGTTTTGCGATTCCTTTACTATACTCTCTCTCTCAAGGATATTTCATACCTGTAAATATGTGTATTCATTGGGTCGATTTGAGGGATAAAAAATAAAAAAAAAACACCTCATTACCGGGTGAAAAACCCTACCAACCTTATAACAGTGTAAACTTTCCTTATAAGCCTTACAGGCTAATTCACCTTTATCATTGGAAAAAGCCTTGATAAAGATCCAAAACAAGATTCGAACCCAGGTTTTTCTAACCGAAGAGCTTCGTCAAAACTGACTGATCTTGAGTATTTACTTTTAGAATATCAAATACAGTTTGCAAGAAATTCTTCAAATCATCAATTTCGATGTTAGTGAAACATAATTTTCATTTACTTTTCACAAAAACCAATGCTTTCCACTCATTCTTAGTTTCGATAACATATCTATCCAAGACGATATTTTTCTTCTTAGGATAACTTTAACCTCTACGCATTCTTAGCGCAAAAATAAAAATAAAAGTACTTCAGATCATTGTCTTATCAGAATGATTCTGAATTGTCTTATTAGCAATATCCTCTATCAGTCCGTGCGATTATGCGCTTCGCAACCATGTGCCTGGGAAAGGCGTATCCTGGGTTCGATTCCTGTCGCTGACGTGAGGAGCTTAGGATCTTTCTGAGACATAGCCAAGTTAGCCGGTCTTGGACGTCAACTGGAAGGTTTTTATCCCCAGTTTATCCAGGGGTTTTCCTTCTGCAAGCAGGACTAGGGCTAGCCACCTTATCCTCGTATAGCGGTTATAAGAAATAGAAATCCTCGACACCGTAAAGCTAAAATAGGGAAAGAAGAATAACCTCCATCACTTAAGAATGAGAAAACCCACAAAAAGTATTGCCTTATAATTTTGAAGTATGTCCTTATAAGGACTGGCTTAAAGGGGCGAAGCAAGAATGCTTTTCATCTTCCCCGTTATCTGTAGAGGACTGTGTAGGATAAGGTGTTATTGAGCTATTAAAGCTCTGATCATGGCAGGAGGGTAGCAGCAATAGCCTCAGTTAGAACTTCATTGGCCACAGCATTGCCATCCATTAGCCTCTAAGGTTTCTTTTCTTGAGATATCTTCCTTATAGTCCTTATAAGGACTGGCTTAAAGGGGCGAAGCAAGAATGCTTTTCATCTTCCCCGTTATCTGTAGAGGACAGTGTAGGGATAAGGTGCTATTGAGCTATTAAGGCTCTGATCATGGCAGGAGGGTAACAGCAATAGCCGAGCCTCAGTTAGAACTTCATTAGCTACAGCATTGTCATCCATTACCCTCCATGGGTGTTGGATTCAAAAATCCTGAGATATCTTACAACAATAAGTACATATATATATATATATGAAATAACTAATCTATAAAATGGTATATTAGTTCAAACTCTTTATTTAACCAAATTATTAAATATAAAATTAAAATATCCACCAAATAATCTAGAAAATCAACTGTTTATATAAAAGTCAATTTTCTAATAATGTTCATAATGAGAGTTATTCGCATTTTCTATTTTGTTGTTGTTAAGCCTGTGACTGATGGTGCCACAAATTAGGATTATTGCAGCTCTTCAAGATGGGACGGTATCAAAACTACTTTATGTGCAAAGGATAAGACCATAATAGCTACATAACATACCCACTCAAAACTGAGGATTACATTTCTTAGAATAATCTATATCTGAATAGTTCCGACAAACATTTAATGGGAAAGCCCTACATATTAACAATAAAAACAATTTGGTACCATCTATACATTAAATAAAAATGAAAAATAACAATCAAATACGAACAAAATAACGATGGCGATTTTTCGCAGTACTATGCAAACATGAACATTCCGGCCTCTCTCTTTAAATAATAATAATAATATTATTATTAATAATTGCTGATGTCCTTCGTACAACAACATAAGGACCTATTTCTGAATATAACTTAGTCGAAATATGGCGTAACATATTTCATAACAGAAATAGGGAACACTGTTCGATATGTAAAACAGAAAGATAAAATAGTTTAAGAGTCGTGTGGTAGCCATTCTGTGTGTGGTAGCCATTCTATCTCTTCCGCCATAATCGGTAAAAAAGAAATTTGGTATTTCTGTGTGATTTTATCGCCTTCTACTACCATATATGATATCCATTCTCTCTCTCTCTCTCTCTTTCCCCTCAATGTTCAATATCAGCATATAATATTTGAGGGAATTCCAAGAATTTTTCTCAAATATCATGTGAGCATGGAATGCGGTCTAAGATTATTGTAAAAATATTATCATGTAACACAGGTTATTTTATTGAGTAAATAAATAATCATTTCATGGATTGTAACGATGTCTAACTAATCTAACAAACTTTTTTTTTCTTATACTTTTGAAATACACAGTTACCGTATAATTATTTTATATATATTAAATAACTCCTCTATAAAATGATCTATTCAGAAAAATTAGTAGAAATTCTTTAATTAACTAAACCATTAAATATAAAATAATTTTTATTTTATATATAATATGCGACTTTTTTTTTCTTATTTAAAATTTTTAACTGTTTAAATAACTGAACTCTTCCAAGCATTACGAAACATTTTGAAATTCGAAAAATAGAATCATTATTATAATAATGGAAGTTTTATTTTTGACCCAATCATTAAATTATTAAAAAAAACATGTTTTAAATAACGTCGCTTTATAAAATTAAAATAAAAAGGAACATACTGTAGAAAGACAAAGCAAAATAACTGTAAAATAACATCAGACAAATTGATGAACATTCCAAGTAAATATTTTTAGATACTTTTACTGGAAGTATCCACTTCAACTAAAATTATTTTAAAAATGTTATTATATTGAGAGATAAAGAATCCACATTAATCTCCTACCTCTAATAATAAAAAAGAAGGGATATTATCTCTAGGACTAAACTATTCACTTCTGAATCACTTGGGGACCAAGTGATTCAGAAGTGAAGGATACAAAAATGCTTGTATTCTGTTCATGAATTTATACGCATCTTCAATGCTGTTATTTCAAAATAAAATAATCCACAGCCCCAAAACTTAAGTAATTCATAGAGTAGCTGGTAATCCCCTAAACTACATATGAATTCTTTGCTCCTAATCGGCAACTAAATATATTTCAGTCTCTTTATGTGCCTGACAACATAGCCCAGTGAACGATGAATGCATATTACGAGTGCTCCATTACTAACATGAAATGATCCCAATCATTTAATAATAAAAAATAAATTATAAACTCTATTTATGCACCTGACAACATAGCCCAGTGAACGATGAATGCATATTACGAGTGCTCCATTTAACAATAATAAATAAATTATAAACTCTGAATAGTAATAAGAAGGGTTTTTGTATATCGTAAACTAGTTAAAACCCTTCTCGTTGAATTGCTGTCGCTCGACTTTATCATTCGTCTTCCCCACCCATTCAATTTATATATGTGATGCAGAAGAAGAGAAAGAAAACCAAATTTAATAACATAAATCGTTCAATAACTCGCCTTTGGGTTATATTTCTTCAAGTATGTTTATGCAAAATTTTGAAAGGTGTTAATAGCAAAAATCGCTTAATGTGTATTTTTATCTCTCTTATTTAATGCAGATAATATTAAAATAAATAAATATATACTCTAAATTATTAATCTTATATATATATAAGATTAATTTTCGATTGTTTATTTACAGTAGAACAGAACAGTGTTACATTTTGAGATATTCTGAGTGCTATCATTAAAATTGAAAAAAGTCTGTGATCGCCATCAGTGATCGAATAATTAATATTAACTGTTTCTCGCTGTCTGAAACTTTATATTTTAACCAGTGAAACATTTTTTTGTGGAGAGAAGGGGCGAAATTGATGACACAGGACGTAACACTATAACGTAAACTGAAACAATGCAAGGCGAGGCATGGGTGTAGTATTAAACACCGCATATGAAAATAAGCATACATTCAGCTTCTAAAAGCAGCAGGACAGCATTCTGATATCAACTCAAAACAGATATTAAAATTAAGTATAAATATGCAAATAAATGAAAGTAGATTATAGAAGAGAAATGTTATCACGATAAAAAAAAAATTAAAAGTTTGTATTTTGTCTAATCTATAGTACATCAAGAAATATTTCAGATAATCTGATTTATAATAATCGATTTCTTTTCTTTATTAACCTCACGGAGGCTTGAAGAGTCCTTTTTAGGACTTCCATGGTAACAAATGGCAATGCTGTAGCCAATGAAGTTTTAACTGAGGCTCGGCTATTGCCGTTACCCAGCCATGACTAGAGCTTTTAGCTCAATAACACCCCATCCACACAGATTTTCTTCATTCAGATGACGGGATAAAGAGTCAAGGACTCAGTCCATCGCCCAGTTCTTTTAAGAACTTATTAACCTCACCTTCCGAGATTCAACAAATGTAATTTTATAGGAGAGATTGACTGACTTCAGTTTGGGTTTATATTATTTATATAGGTCAAATTTATTTGAAACTAAGTAAGAAAATACCGACAAGTTTCTCCAACTTAGCTGTTTGGCTTCTTCAGGGTAAAAATAAAATATAAGTTCGCGAAAAAACTTGTCGGTATTTTCTTACTTAGTTTCAAATAAATTTGACCTATATTGGATTTTTAAGACCATGGTCTTAAAAATCCAATAGTATGTTTCAATCGATGGTCCTTTCAATGAAAAGGACCAAATAATAACTTTCAGTTTTCAATATTTACGAAATAATAATAATAAAGCGTTTCAACTTCGTACTTTATTGAAAGGGTGAATAATAAATATCCATTTCTTTTATTTATCGTATGAAATTTTTTGTGTTTGGAAACTTCACCAGTATCATATGATAATACGAGTTAATACCAAAAGAAACTCAACTAAGGATATAACATTGTATAATATAATATTGTAATCTTTTGATCATATTGGGAACCGTTAAAGTTTCAATTTCGCCAATAAAATTATATATATATATATTATTTTATTTTATTTTTTGTTTTTCAGGTACCAGTAGTGTGGGCTACGGGAAAAGGCTGGTAATCATATATTTTAATCAAAAATCTCATATTAGTCCATGTGTTGAAAGTTGGCTTTCTATTTGACTACGGGAAGGCCTACGTTCACAAAACTATTTGTGAATTCTATCCAGTGAAGGTTGCAAAACTATCGCACCGTAAGTAAGCTAAGAGTTAGATAATTCTGAAACTCTACTTAGAAAGGAACCAAACAAGTATATATATATATATATATATATATATATATTAGTTTCAAGCTTCTAATAATCAAGATGGTGATCTCACACCGGGCTATGAAAATCATCTAGCACATAACTTCACAATTATCTGTGTCACAATGGAATGCAAGTCGCATCCATTGTGACACAGTTCACAGGTCGCAAAATTCACAGGATTCAGAATTTTAAAACCAGACAAGCGAAATATGAATAGTTGTTTTCTATATGACATGAAATTGGCCTATTTCCATCGCTAATTTAGATTCGTTTTCATTACAGCAAAGATGTGTCCTTGCAAATGCAAAGAAAGTGCAATTGTTATTTTGATATCCTAAAAAGCCATCTAAATAAGATAACGGGGAAAATATTTTTAAAAATACAGAAAAGTGTTTTAAACGAAGACTGGTAAGTAAAGTTTAGTTGAAAAACTCAACAGTCCATTTATTTGTGTATGTATTTTGCGTTCCATTTCTTATTTCTTAAACCTGACGGCTATTTCTCTTACATGCCATCGTAAATCACTTCGTTTTAACTTTAGAAATTAAAATGTGTAAATCCGAAACCTCCCTCAGACAGTAATAAATTAGTTATAAGCAACAAATACATCTTTTTCCATATTTCAAATATCAGCATTAAAATAATAAACAAAAAGTATTATTCCTAGGAACATTTTTGAAATAATTTCTTCAGAATATGCGATACAAAAATAATCGATAAGTGCAATAACCCAAACCCATCCACCGATACCACAAACGTGCAAACGATCACCTACCTGTAGTTCGGCAAACCATCCACTGATCCGTACGGGTATGTGGTGCATGAAAGCCGCCGTCGCATCCAGTTCCGCAAGAGCCGATCCAAGTTTGACCGACATGCAAGCAACTCATACAGACAAACGTTTGACTAAAAGTGACCGTACACCGAGGATGTCGCCTAGTTAAGAGTGCAGTGTCGTCATATTGCGACACTAGCAGTTGGTTAAGTGTGGTTATATGGGCCATAAATGATAAACTCTCATCATAAAGCTTAGCATTCGGACTGCTTAAAAAACATAAAACTAGTAGTCACGAGCGGCGACGGCCACCAGGTATGTCATACATCAATGTTATGGACAGGCTGGATGTCGCCATTAATTTCTGTGTGCTCTTTGCATTCACACTTTGTTCAGGCAACCATTCTTTCACTTCCTCCCCCATTAATAGCAATAATGAAATGTAAGGTGCAGGCAGCCGAACTACCAGCAAAACGCCACTAGCCTACCAAACGACCGTTCTAAATCATGCATTTATCCGGCACAGCTACTTCCTTTCTATAGATGGGGAACTTTGCTTATAACCCTGTAACACAGCGAGATGGTCACATTTACTTATACTTCGTGCTTCGCTGACTCTCCAGCTCTTAGACCTAGTCCCACATGGGAATGGACACTTAACTCACAATACTGATTCTACTACCTCTTGCTAGCCAAGTTACAGTATGATGAGATGCATCCGTTACCAGTTACGATCAGGGCCCATTAATACAAAAGGAGATCATCATTTTCCGAAAAGTAATAAAAATGAACATCGCAAGGAAGCCAGTAAATAGAAAATAATCAATATTTGCAGATGTTTGTTTAATAATGCTATTAAAGAAACAATAAAAGACAGTGAGATTCGCTATTGTTTATAGTAATGATGAATTTTCCTTAAGATATAGTATGGCATTATTATTATTGTGAAAAATAACACTGTTAGAACGGAAAGTGAATATATCCTTATGAGCCATTATTGTGTAAATCATACCAAAAAAAAAAAAAAAAAGCTATCGCTGATTTTAACCATTCTTTTTTTATTTTATCAAATGGTATTGTTGCTCAGTCATCTGTTTGTCATTTAACTTCTCATTCATATTATTATTTTAAAAGAGCAACAATACTTACTGTGTAAATGAAGAATTCACAATTAGTGGCCAACATTTAGAAAACGAAAATCAATTAAACACTGAAAAAAAGAATATACATCTCAGTTATAAAATTAACATCGTCATTATTATCAAGATGGTTGAAAGCGCATTTATGACGCCAAGAAGCTTTATAAGGGATTTTCGATTGAAGTTGATTTAGATATCATACGGAGGGAGATGAGTTGTTGTTCCTCCTTCCAGAAATTCTGGCTTTTCATCTGCAGAAAGAGAGAAAAACCTTGGTACATGAGATTCACATACCACCTAAAGAAATTCATAAACATTCATAGCTACGGTAGGAATCGAATCCACGACGTATTGGAGGGATAGCGTAAGCTAGTCGCTCAGACAACTAGGCAGGCGAAAATTTAATAAATATTAAATTCTCTCGCGAATAAATAAAATTTAGTAGCTGTAAAAGTCATTCGTAAACCGAACATATAAAAGAAACCAAAGGCCTATCGATGATATTATAGTATCTATAACTGCTATGGATAAATGAAAGATTCTATTGCTTGCAGACCGTACATGAATATTTTCCGCATTGTTTTTGTCTATCAAAAGAACATAAAATTATTAGTTACTGGGATTAATAATTCGCATAAACCTTATTTGTTACACGCCAAATCTGAACATATTTGAATTTGATATATACTTCTCATTATTATGAATAGCGAAATAACATTCTGAGATTCTAAAGAATCTCAAAATTAGTTATTTCGTCCTTCTATAGTAATTCTCAAGATTCATTCATGCTAACAATATTATATTTAAAATAATATAAAGAAAAATATGTAAATTAATATATTTATTTTTATTCAAAAAAATTTTGGTAAATTTTCTATTATTAATCTTTATTTTCTCTAGATATTGAAACACCTACATTTGATTTGTATGTTGTTGAAATAGAATCAAAACAGATTTCATCCAAAATGTAGGCAGTGATTGATTCATTCAATCCAATACCCTTGGAGGGTAATGGATAGCAATGCTGTAGCTAATGAAGCTCTAACTGAGGCTCGGCTATTGCTGTTACCCTCCTGCCATGATCAGAGCTTTAATAATAGCTCAATAACCTTATCCTTACACTGTCCGCTACAGATAACGGGGAATATGAAAAGCATTCTTGCTTCGCCCCTTTAAGCCAGTCCTTATAAGGACTATAAGGATCCAAAATGTAGTGGTGATGTACTACTCTCATTCTGCTATTGTCGAAGTTTTCTTTTAATAAAATGGTTAGATGGGAGAATTTCTGAATTGCAAATAAATTAAAATCATCCTTATCGAGAATATTTAGAATGAATATTTAATAGAATAGAATAAAATTTAGAATACTTTTTTTTTTAATTTCACGGAAACATAGAAGTCATTTGAAGTCATTTAGAAGTCATTTGATTTATGCAATAAAATCACATTTTGATTATCCTTATATAAAACATCTTGGAGTGTGAAATTTGATTGGATTGCATATTTATTTTCAACAGATCGCCGATTGTCAGTTCTTACAATACTCAAATATTCTCTGCCAGAAAAGGTCATTCAGTGAAGGTGAGTATAACCATTTTGGTGTCCTTATTGTAATAACATATGGTAATAAAACTATTCGGAAAAAAGCATAAAAACACGTTAGTTAGTGCATATTCACTCATATAGCAACAGAAAAAAAAAATATTTTATGTTGAACTATGTGATGAACATTTCTAATCCCTAAGAATATGTTTCTAGAAACACTGAACTGTAAACGAAATATAATAACAATACATCGAAATCATACATAAGAATCCCATTTTTGCTTCATATTACATAAGTAGTCTTTTTTCTATATCCATAGAATCAGTATTTCCCAACGTTTTTTGGATCATACCCCCACCTTAACGCCTCAGAGATTTTGATGTCCCCTATCGCCGACAATGGTGAGTGTTTTGAGTATATCGTGATGAATGCAACATCATTTTCTAATTGCCCCCCCCTGTGGGGGCGACGCCCCACGTTGAGAAACACTGCCTTAGATGAACAGTGGAGTCAACTATCCTTCTTTAAAGCTAAAGAAATAGTTTTTTTGCTGATATGCTCAGCAGTAGTTTGCTAAAGCAACTTAAATAACATGAGACAATATGTGTGTTACTATTTCACACTGCAAATGAATCATAAATTATTACAGTATTGCCATTAATGATTTTTCATCAACAGCCTTAATAACTTATAAAGGTTAAACAAACTATTGATTGGATTCCATTGTATTGTACTGCGCTTTGTAGTTATGCAGTTTAAGCCAAAAAAAAAAAAAAACTAGCATTTTAAAGTATTTCTTTAAACAAATAGGAATTATATTAATAGGACACACATATACATAAGCAGTTGTGTAATTTTAATGCTAAAAATTTTTTATTTTAGTTGGAATTGTAATTAAAATGTTTTGTAATGTTTTTATATTAAACATCATCTTTTCAAATATCTGTACTAGTGAACTGCTTCGGAAATAATAGTAAACTATTAAAATATAAAATGTGTTAATAAATATTTTCAACAGTAATTCACAATCTAGAATTTTAATTGTATTCTTTTATAAAATGTATTTTTTATATTTTTTTTTATTTTTATATAGAAAATAATGAAATTATCCAATACACCTCTTTGTAGAATGAATGCATATATTATTTTTAAGTAACTCAATGATGCTAATAATATATAATAATATATATTGGATTGATTCATTCAATCCAATACCCTTGGAGGGTAATGGATGGCAATGCTGTAGCCAATGAAGTTCTAACTGAGGCTGGGCTATTGCTGTTACCCTCCTGCCATGATCAGAGCTTTAATTAATTAATAGCTCAATAACACCTTATCCCTACACTGTCCTCTACAGATAACGGGGAATATGAAAAGCATTCTTGTTTCGCCCCTTTAAGCCAGTCCTTATAAGGATAAGGACTAATATATATTGGTTTGTGATTCATTCAATCCAATACCCTTGGAGGGTAATGGATAGCAATGCTGTAGCTAATGAAGCTCTAACTGAGGCTCGGCTATTGCTGTTACCCTCCTGCCATGATCAGAGCTTTAATAACCTTATCCCTACACTGTCCGCTACAGATAACGGGGAATATGAAAAGCATTCTTGCTTCGCCCCTTTAAGCCAGTCCTTATAAGGATAATGACTAATAATGACTAATGACTAATATATATATATATATATACAGTTCATATTTCGAAATTTTCAAAATTAACAAAATTTCAAAATCAACAATTTTGTTGATAAAAGAATCTTGGAAAAAAAAGTGATTCGTGGAATAGAATCTTAAGAAATTTAATAAATTCCACCACTTCTAGTAGCACAAATAGAATATCTGCTTGCGTTACTAACTAATATGCTATTTTCCGAAGGTTAAAATAGTATTGAAAACTACTGCTTAGATATTCCAAAATCAGTGACATGAAAAGTTATTTGCATTTTTCGAACACGGCACTATCGTATATTCCAAAGCTATACACAAAATGAAAGGAAAGAACAGTAGACATATTAGAAAAATTATTAAAAGAATAAGAGTATTTAAGAAAAATAGCAGCGATAAGGAAGAAAGAGGAAGACTTTGATAATCAGTCAGAATGAATGAGAACATCACTTATGTTAGAATTATCATTCGAAATCATTATTGCAAACCGTCACGATTTGTCTTAATCATTGTTGGGCTTCTCAAACACTGAAATAAAAAACATTAGATTCATGTAAATATAAACTTGAATAGGCATTCAAAATCCATTCGCACATATAATTCAAGCCACCGCGTTAATAATAAAAGCTGGTTGAAATCTTTAGATGCTGTGTTCTGTTTGTACTTGCGTATAGAAGAGGAAAGGATAATACGAGTTTAAAATTGAACGTTCTTTGTCTGTGTAATAGAGTCACTTAAAGAATCGATGAAACCTATTGTTTCCTTTTGGTCAACAGCATTCATAACCACTTTATCGGCAACTCAAAATAGAAAATAAAGCTGTTTGATGATCCGATTAATGATCCTTCTACTTTATAAAAGCGGAACAAGTTTATACAATTGAAAAGAAAACCGCTAGCATATTCACTTTAAGTTTCATGTCAACTGCTGATCATATATAAACAGAGCATCTTGACTTAAAATTCGTTATTATTCAGATGATAAATGAAATTCTGAGACATCTTTTGTATTTGTTAAAAGACACTCGAAGTATCTTTTCAACCATTGTCTTGACTATTAATATTAACACACGAAAAAATTACCAAATAGCGTAAAGCTAAGCCTTTTGTTATGCTAAATGTTGAGGTAGCACATTCATATTGCATCTCTTGAAATATCTTTTTAAGTCTTTCTATTAATAGTGCTTTAACAAAGGAACATCTTGGATTTTTTTTGCGTGCACTTTATCGGTAATATTTGTTAAATATACTGTTAAGTGAAATAGGTGTTTATGAGTTCTTTCCTTTCTATGAACAAGTCATTTGCAACTGTAGACTACTTCAGATAAGGCGAAATACATACATAAAAGGTGGCTATCACATAGGTACATACGCCAAGAATGTGTATCAACATCATTTATGCATCCAACTTTACGACCCATACCAGCTCCATTACATTTTTTAGGCACCGGTCTACAAGCGTAAAATATTTCTTGAATGTTTCTTTATTTTGTCAAGGCTATGCGCAGCTAGGCTCAGAAAAGTGGACTTCTTTCAATAGAAGCAAGTTTGAAACCAAACTGGCCGTGTATATATATATATATATATATATATATATATATATATATATATATTCACTCACATCACACTGTATATTCTTTAGTAAATGCATCTACACAGTGAAAAGCAAAGAAATTTTAAGTTTAATTAAAAAACAAACAAACTATAAGTCTGTTTTTAAACATTTTGTGATCATAAAACTAAATAATTTTCTTGGTATGTATCATTGAAACCATTTTAGAAGCAACATTAGATTTGGTAGCTTTCTTTCTTGGGACTAAACCTGCCAAACGTTTTAGCTTATTTCAAGGTAGCCGATAATAAACATTGAAGTCGCGATAGCTCTGTTTATATTTCTTACTGTTATTATGGTGTGGGCTACCCTGATTACGATATCCAAATCGCTACTTGTAAACAAGCGGCTTATATGTTTGATGAAATAAGGTGAGAGTTTTGGCATTATCCAAACAAATACTTCCCTTTAGATAATCACTAGAGTATTCTTAAAAACAGTCTGTCCAAGAAGCCATCGTTTTTTTTTTATACTATTTGGCAATAGATATAGATGAAACTAAACCGAATAGATGTGTGAGAATGAAAAACTTGAAAACCACTGGACATATAAACAGTATCGGATGAACACATAAACACTTGATAAGATGTTTTCTTCAGATAACATCTACACACGCAAGCGAATATTTATTATTTGGATCATCCGTCACTTACAGTGACTTTGCGGGTTCTGTTATTGCTGAATACAGTGACATTAAAAATATGCCGACAGGATATATTTCATTTTAATTTTTGTAAGTAGGTTTCATAAGAGATTGTATGAATGCGTGATGAAATATCGTCTGGTATATCACTAAAAAAAAAAAAAACAGAAAAAAAAAGATTTCTTATCTAAAAAATAATCCTTAATTTTTTGTTTAATTTTTGATTAAGTACATACACCTTATACTTACTAGAATAAAAATTATTTATTAATAAATATTAAAGAATTGTTTTTCAAGGATTGAAAGTAGTTTAAATCGCTTTGGATGAGATTTAAATCGATTTGGATGAGATTTAAATCGATTTGGATGAGATATTTGTTTCATTCTAAATTTCCCTTGAAGTGTATTCTAAACGTGTCTTTTAGAATTTTAATAAATTGTCTCTTGAGTCATTACAAATACAAAAACTCGAAATCAAAAAAATTATTTTGATGCATTATTTATTAGCCTTTCATCGTAACATAGAGGCTCAATATCGCTTTTAAATTACGAGGTTACATTTTCTTACTTTATTAGCACCATATATATATATAATATATATATATAATAATGAGGCTCATAGCCATGTTGATAATGTTATTAAAATTTCTTTTTAGCTCACGATTTAATAATTTATCCATCAACAATAATACACAAACGTTCTAGCCGCAGTTGGATTTAAATTCCACAGCCTGTTGTTTGGAAAGTGCAGACATTCGTCAACCAGGTTTAAAGGTTATGTCACACAATATAGATACTTTAAAAATATATATCTAAATTGTGATTATTGATATTTATATTTAGCTGATCAGTATCTCAATACACATATGAGGTTTCAGCTTAGGTAATCCCATGAGATTTCTGTCGGCTAAGGATAACGGTGCATGCACTGCGAAATACACCCGCATGCTAGTTTGCTTCGAAGATGCTCTTTGGATCGAAACTAGGACTGAAAAGTCAATTTTTACACATTGTCACACAATATAGATACTTTAAAAATATATATCTAAATTGTGATTATTGATATTTATATTTGACTGATCAGTATCTCAATACACATATGAGGTCTCAATACACACATTCTTTCTTCAAACCTCATCACATTTGCAGCTACAAAATGATATGAGGTATTGTCATATTTAAAGAGGCACAGATTTGTTTCTAAAACTGTCAATGCAGGAAGCATCACATTATTCAGAAGTATTGCATATCCATCAGAGTTCACCCTTCCAGACACTACAGTCAGAGGCTTGAGTCCATACCTGGAAAAACAGATTCAGATCATTACACATTTACCATCCAACTTCATAAATGCCATGATGCACTCAGGTATAAATCATTCCCCCAATATCCGCAACACTTGCACTACTCCATCTGAGCTAAAGAGGATATACATTATTCGTTGTTTCATAGCACAACCTTCCAAACTCTTTACACACCAATTATAGTGTTTTTAACATTAGTATTAATCTGCAGAACATAATTTATATGTAGCTTCACTTTCTTAGACCCCCACCCTGACTGCGGATTGGTTGTTTCGCCATCGAACCCCCCGATATTTTTGTACCACACTTCTGACTTCAGTCAGGCCTTTGATATTTCTTCTAGGATAATATGCATTTGTTGGCTTAGGTGATACCCTGAGATTTCCATCAGCTAATAATAATGGTGTCTGTAGTTGATTTTGGGTGATAGCCTTTTATCATTGTCGCGAACACATAGGTTATTGATATTAGATCCTATGGCAAAAGTTCATCTATGTCTTTACAGATGTACAGCTGATAATAGGGATTTATCTGTTTGCTTTAAAATAAAGTAGCAGTATGAACTATGCGTATAATAAGGAAAACCTACTCATCAGCATGTTTCATTTTAAAATATACGGTATTTTAATATTTATTTCAACATAGCACATAGCTTTCGTTTCAAAACAAACTTCAATAGATATTAAACATCATTTAAGTATTTTATTCATAGTTTACGACTTCATTTTAAAAAGTTGAATACTCGGATAACCACAAGTTGTTTTATAAAATAATATAATTATATATACAGATAGATAGATTTAAATAACTTGAAATATTCTGATAATCTTCACTTCGTATTTCTTTTTATTAAATAGATGTATGTTAAATATGATTTTTATCTTACTTTCACGATCTGTATGATTTTCCACACAAATTATCGTGTTCTTAACTTTGAGGGGTCAACGAAATTGGTGATGACTCCAATTCACGCATTGTTTTGGAAACGTGGTTCATAAATTTGGATCTGAGAACAATATTCTTACATATAATAAGATTATTTTAAATTATGTAAGAAACATTTGAGTGTAATAATTCTGCCGCATACTTCCGAGCATAGGACAGATTGTATTATTCTGTAGCGAAAGAAGACTTTCACCCTATCTTACTGGCAACTCTCATAAAATAATGCATTTAAACATCACACATTCTTGACAAAATAGCTGTTGAAATTGAGATATCTTGTTTATAGTAAAAACGCATAAATAAATTTTCTTGTGCACGCGCCAGCTTTTATTTATTTACTTTTTCTCATTAATCTACTAATAGAAGTAACGAAATAACCCCAAAGAGTGCAATCTAATTTACAAATATGTAAGGTAATTAGTAATTTAAGTCTCTCATTACTTTTAATATAAATTCTAATTGTAATCGCTCTCTCTCTCTCACACACACAGGTTGAAATTTTTGCAAAAAGATCAATAATGGTGTCTATTATAGTATTATTCTATACTGTATCATCACATATTCATAATGTCAATGAACTCGTTTTTTCTCATCGTTCTTTATGTTTGAAACTATTAAATATGAAGTTTTCATTCGACAAAATAATTTTAATGAAAATACGCATGAAAATCTTGCATAGGAATACAGAAGTTTTCTTTAACATTAAAACATGCACTTATGCTGATTCTAATGTACTTTCTAGTATTTATTGATGAGGAAGCATGCACTGTGGAAGCATATACTTATATAAACTGCTAAAACTGTAATGATTTCTCTAGGTTATATTGAAATCTAATACTTGAAATTCATAAAAATGTTTTATATAAAAAATAAACTTAAATGTTTGTTTATAAAGTTTATTCTTACACTTTATAAATACACCCTTTTATTATATAAATATTTTGATTATGAATTATCGGAGATTGCAGGCGTCATTTATATACGCCATTTAAATTGCTCTTGAATTACTTCGTGCAATGTAATGTAACAAATATTACCTCAGCCTCAGTAATATTACAAGATGAAAAAAGAGAACTAAACTTCGACAGCGGAAATATAAAAGTTGAAAATTAGATATACGTATTAGTAGAAATAGTTTCTGGGAAAGATAAAAAAAGAAACATGGAAACATTTCCTCGTAAGCTTAATTTCTTCAATCCAGCCGCATCGTTTTTTATATATAAAGAGTAGCTTTCATTTCAGTCTTTAGTCACGTTTTTGTATCTTTTCCTTAATCTGAAACTTGGATATTTGAACTGTGTGATGGACACATCCTTAACCGCTACATGGAAGAAAGAAAAAAAAAAAAAGAGAGAAAAAAAAAGACCACCTCTTCGTCACGAACGTTCTTGTGCGAGTGGTGGGTTGTCTTGCAGACTAATCAGCAGGCACGTTTCTAGGAGACACGCAAGACAAAAAAGATAAGGGGGGGAAGGAGCACTAGACATGCCGCCATACTATATTAGAACATCGCCCCTGAAGATATCTTAACTTGTGTCATGTGCACCCCATCTTTCACAAGTGAACTTGTAAACAAAGACAGGAATGTCTACATTCTTGATTCCTTGTTAGATTTTGCATCCTTTTATGTACATCTTGAACAACAAAATAGTTTTCCGTTATTTAACAAACTATTTCGTTTAAATTTTAGTCTTGATTTGTGTTCACTTCTTTTCGTATAATTTTAGTTTTACATTCGAAAAATATTTTAGCACATTCTCAGAAAAATAGCAGTTTTTTTTGGAATTCAGAAGAGAATGAATCACATATTCTTTCTCTTTTGAATTCTGCAATTGATATCGAAAATCATATTACAACTCTGCCTTCTTTGCATAACTGTAATTTGCACCCTTCTAAGCAGGGTTCTCAAATTTGAAATATATCTCGATATTATTATTATTATTCATTTGTTCATCTATGAATCTTATTCTTGTCTTTACTTTAAAACGGAGTATAACAATTATTATGCTTAGAATTAAGAGTACATTATGTCTTGTAACTGCATATTCTTCAGTATGTTAGCTATAACTCAATGAAAAATGGAATTATATATATATAACACGTGATATTAATTTATACTTAATGAACAACATATATAACACGTAATATTTAAGATTCATTAATGAACAAAATATACGCAAATCTTGTAAACCTGGCTCAGTAAAAACACACTTATACGGAAAACCAAATCATGTTTTCAATAAAACCTAATTCCTTATAAGGACTGGCTTAAAGGGGCGAAGCAAGAATGCTTTTCATATTCCCCGTTATCTGTAGAGGACAGTGTATGGAGAAGGTGTTATTGAGCTATTAAAGCCCTGATCATGGTAGGAGGGTAACAGCAATAGCCGAGCCTCAGTTAGAACTTCATTGGCTACAATATTGTCATCCATTACCCTCCAAGGGTATTGGATTAAATGAATCAATACATCCCACTCTTCCAAAACCTAATTCCAACGTTCACTCAATTTTAATATTAATTATTTATGTATTATATATTTTTCTTTCCAAATATTACTTTGTTTATTTCCTAAAGTAATTAAAATTTTTAAATTTTAAGAAAAAAATAATAAGCTATCTAAGGATTATTTTATTTTATATAATATTCTTTTAATTTTTTTGTAAATTCAATACATTTTATTGATTTCAAATGAATTATTGACTATAGTATTTTTTCTCCATAGGCTTTTAGAATTGAATTGCAATATTATCTCTAAAACCCTAAATGAGAATTTCACGTGAAACATAAATTTAGATGAGAAAAAAAAAAACTTAACTAATAATTGAATTAAGGTAAGCGTTTCTGTTTGTCATTCGATTGCTTAAAAATATCTACCTTAAATCCCGTGGAATGCTCGGATCTAACAGTGGTTTTCCGTATGGCTTATACTTGATGTGGTTAATAAGAATTTTACACAATAACCATCCTTTCAATGGCTAAAAGCAAATAAAAGTCCAGCTGCTTTCTTACAAATAAAACTGAACTAAAAGGTTTATTTATCTTTAACTTGGAAATTGAAAAGACGTCTTGTAATTCAATCTAATTAACTTTTTAGAATATAAGGTAAGTACAAGTAGCCACAGTAAACTATCAAACATATTTAAATAATATCACATATGATGAATAACCAAACAAATAAAACAGATACGATTCTGCACTCGACCGAGTTGAAATTATGTGTTATTTTAATCTAGGAATCTTTCTTTATTAAATTTGTTTGTTTGAAACAATAAAGATTTCACTAACTGTGCAAATTAGATAAAATCTTATTTCAGTTGATACGACTTAGATACTATTTTTGCTATAGAAAACAGAACATTAAATACACAAATATACGCAAAAAGAAAAGAAACGTCACTGTTTCAGAGCAAAAGTCAGTCTAGAACATGATTTTATACGCAAACGAAGATTTTATATTCGCATCGAATTTTATGCATTTTGAGAAGAGAATAACATAGCGTGAGCTACATTTTATATATATAAGTCCTTAAAAGGACTTATATATATTAAAAATAAAGGGGCGAAGCAAGAATCCTTTTCATATTCCCCGTTATCTGTAGATGACAGTGTAGGGATAAGGTGTTATTGAGCTATTAAAGCTCTGATCATTACAGGAGGGTAAAAGCAATAGCCGAGCCTCAGAACTTCCTTGGCTACAGCATTGCCATCAATTACACCTCCAAGGGTATTGGGTGAGATGCATACCTCACTCAACGATTTGCTTATGTCCTTAAAAGAACTGGGAGATGGACTGAGTCCCTGACTCTTTATCACATCATCTGAATGAAGAGAATCTGTGTGGATGTGGATAATACATGAAACATCAATGTGACAAGACACGTAACACTTGTATGTTACGTGTTATTATGTTTTTATATTATAACACTTGTATGTTACGTGTTATTATGTTTTTATATTATGTTATACAAGTCCTTATAGTCCTTATAAGGACTGGCTTAAAGGGGCGAAGCAAGAATGCTTTTCATATTCCCCGTTATCTGTAGCGGACAGTGTAGGGATAAGGTTATTCAGCTATTATTAAAGCTCTGATCATGGCAGGAGGGTAACAGCAATAGCCGAGCCTCAGTTAGAGCTTCATTAGCTACAGCATTGCTATCCATTACCCTCCAAGGGTTGAATCTTCCCGATTCATGTTATGTTATATGTTATATACAACCACATAAGCCAATCTCATTTATTTTTATTAAATCTAGAGCTAAAAATGGTGTCTTGAAAAAATAAAAGAGATTTTCTAAAAAATAAAATTCTAAATATCTTCTAATCTGATTACTTTTAGTGTATATTTATAATAACTATAATTTATATAATTATAAATTATAGTTAATTATAGTTTTTTCTTCGGATACAGGGGCATATTATATTTGTCAAATGTGTTCATTTTACTCATCAAATAAGTTAGTAAGGGTATTAAAATGCCCATAAAAATAACATATGTATTTTGATACAGAATACCATTAATATATGCACACCTTATATGACATTTGCATAAAAGCGAAAGTACCAGCATACTAACACAAGACTAAAGAATATTAATAGTGGAAATATACTTCTCCTACACAAATATAAAATGGAAAATGTTGAATCAGTTAGTAAAATATCAAGATCTTAGCATACACTTTTCGATATTTATATTTCTCTGTTTAGTGAGATTTCCAAAATGATTTATTTAAAGAAGGAATCAAATTACTAATGATTTTTTTCTTACTTTTCAGACATCGGAAAGCTTGGTCATTTTGTTATTCCTGAAATAACGGACAATTCTACGAAAATGACAACAGAAGGAATTAATAGTTGGAAAATATTAGCCTTAACTTACAGATCATTCACCCCAGTTTCACTAGTAAGTCAAACTAGTGAAATAGTAACTAATGTTTTGTGTATCATAAAGAGTTATTATACTTCTAAAATAGAAAAAATAAACAAATATTATTTTTTTCATTCAGGTGTCCATAGTCAAGAAATAAGAAGCTGCACTAAACTGTTTTGTATCAAATATGAAAACTTGGTACTCACAGAATACGAACAAGACTTCTTGGATCACTCGCGTGCGAAGTCCAGCTGCCGTCGACACAAACACAACCTACATACAAACTACCAACGAACTTTTCACTTTAATGAATACGGTTTTAAACGTTTTAGCATCGTTCAAAGAATGGACTTCTCATTGGTCGTATATGAATGAATGAACGTTTTTTTCGATGAATCATGGCCTATACGTCATCACTATATGGCAGGTCTACACCCTCTAAGAGCAATTACTTAGCCTTATGACGTGTATCGTTTTATGTGTGTGTCTCACGAACAAAGTCTTCGTTAGCCTATTATAATGCTGTAATTTCAATTTGGGTATGAATAAACGATGTATTTAAGTACATTGCAGCAAATTATTTTGAATGTTAGTAAGTTCTGCACTTTCTGCGAATTTTATATCAAAGTGGAATAATCTGTAATTTAATTGGAGTCGCAAACATATTAGAAGTAATTCAAGTAAATGTTTCTCGGATACTTCATATCTTTATTGAGATGTTTCATGTGTTTGATGTTGTTTCGACATTCTGATTCTTTTTTTTTTTTTTACCTAAATTATTCAGTGCATAGGTTCTATACCATTTTTCGCGAGGGCGCGCGCCATTTGGGGTGTGTTTAACTGTTTTTTTTTTTTTTTTTTTTCTGAACGGGGTTAGCATCCTGAAATTTCTTCATCCAACCCATGACATTCATTACGGTCCTTTTTCACCGCTACTCAAACGTATGAATTGTAGTGAAAACTGTCTACTAGACGTGAACGACTGGGATCTTCCATTAAGCAATATTACATTATGATTTCATAGGGTAAAGAAAGTGTAGGCATTCCGCCGACTGTCTTGCTTTTATATGTTCCGTTACAGTTTTATTCCTGCTTCAAAAATTTAAGAAAATCACTAATCTTTCAAGAACACCAACAATACATTATTTAATTTTTCCAATAGATAAGTTACTCGCAGTGGAACTTTAGAAACCATAGGAGATTCAACGGATCTTGCGTAGGGAAATTTATGCATAAATAAACTAAGTTTTCCCTCTTCGGAACACTTAAATAGAAACCTGCAGTAGACTGAAATATTATAAAAAGGAAGCTTTGTTTTATGAAGTTACAACTAATGGTGCAAAACTTGATAAAGAATACATTTTCGGATCATTTCATATGACGCATAATGTATTTGCAATAGTTTGGAAGATCAACACTTACCTTATTCGCATTCTGTTTTCTTTCAAATATAACAGTAACGTCAATTGCAATTATTATAAGAATACAGTTGAATAATTGTACAATTAGCAACACCACCCCTTAAGCATTTACTTGTGTATCATCAAGAGGATAACTCCGGTCAACACTGACCACAGGTAGTCGTGGGCAGTTAAGCCCTAAAAGTTAGGTTTTAATTCCTGACCAATCGGTACGTGTATCGTGTTTATTAACACGAGGGAGGAGGTAGGAATGACTTGTGCTTTTGTAAGGCTATGATGAGTCAAACGGAAAGGGGCGGGTTTTTATGGGACACAAAGCACTGATAGGGCTGGGTCTCACCTTTGATGACCGTCCAAGCTACAGGATCACTGTCGTCATGTATAATGGCAGTGGGGGCGAACACTACTTTTTTTTCTGTATGACCAGTGTTCCCAAAGAATTAATCAAGATGTTAAGAATCTGTTCGAAGCAACCCTATTGATCAAGAGACATTGAAAGTGGTTCATCATATCCACAGTTTTAATTACTCCGTCTAATAATTTTCCGGTTTCGTTCTGAAATAATTTCAAGTAAAAAGGTAGGCCGTTTTATATCGTATTCACTATGAGGAGATGACAAGCCATTTAGTAAAGATATTTATCATTTTTTCTCCTTCTACTAACTTGTTAGCTGACCATGGGCCAGTAGACTTTTGACACTCGATAAATCATCACTCTATTAATAGCATATATCCGTTTTCATTGTACGATAAATCATTCTTTCAAAGCTTACTGGGCATCACATCTCTTTAATCAAGACGTCTGTCGTCTCGGTTTTATTATCGTATAAACTTCGATATAAATCATTCAATACGAAGTTTTTGCTTATGTGAAGATCTCACTTTTCCCGTAATTTTTTTACCAAACCATCACTATCTACACTCTTCAGATCACAAAACACATAAGATACTGCTCGTTTGCATTCCAAAAATTTTATAATTCATAAATGTCTCCGAACATGCGGGTAGTATTGCAAACGCACTAACAATGGTGCTAATGAGGACTTAAGCTTGTTTACCTAATAATAATAATAATAATAATAAGGCATATTTCTTATTTACACTTGCATAGATTTGTTGCTCTTTAGGTTTAATTTCCTTGCATTTCGTCTTGTTTTCAATATAGTTGCAATGTTTAGTTGTTAAGAGTCGAACTATATTCGAAAAACATAACACGAAGAAATTAAGCTATTGCATCTACAGTATATTTTTTTCCAACTTGCTTTCTTTAATGTTTACTAAGGCAGTGAGCAATAGTCCTTATAAGGACTGGCTTAAAGGGGGCGAAGCAAGCATGCTTTTCATCTTCCCTGTTATCTGTAGAGGTCAGTGTAAGGATAAGGTGTCATTGAGCTATTAAAGCTCTGATCTTGGCAGGAGGGTAACAGCAATAGCCAAGCCTCAGTTAGAACTTAATTGGCTACAGCATGGCAGTGAGCAATAGTTCTTAAAATTCTTAAAAGAACTAGGAGATGGATCCTTGACTCTTTATCCCGTCATCTGAATGAAGAAAATCAGTGTGGATGGGGTGTTATTGAGCTAAAAGCTCTAGTCATGGCTGGGTAACGGCAATAGCCGAGCCTCAGTTAAAACTTCATTGGCTACAGCATTGCCATTTGTTACCCTGGAAGTCCTAAAAAGGACTCTTCTTCTCCTTCGCCTCTCATCACAGTGAGCAATAGTGATGCTATTTTGGTTATAAAATAAAATATTATTTCAGATATTTTACGGTCTTAGAAAAAAAAAATCTGAATCATTGTTTTAGATTTCACAAATAGTTTTTGTTTTTATATAAAAGATGTTTTAAATTATTTTGTTAGTTTACTTCTTCATTTATCTTTACATTTATTTAGTCGTCTAATTTTAATAATTGTAATGGTTCAGTGAAAACCATCAATTCCAATTTCAAGCTTTTAATGAAACTCACAATGTACACATCTGATCTTATTTTTTAATATGATGTTTCGATCTATTCTAAAGATACAAAACTTTATAGAGAATAACAAGTAAAATAAGTTTCATTAACTTTGTCTTTTCAAAATATCAACGTATTGAAATACTTTTCTTTTAGCACTATTTCAGTTGATTTTCCTATTTTCAGCTGCTTTACGCAAACTCATTCCCCGAAGTAACTGCTTAGAGTAAATGTAAAATTGACTGCACTGTTGAAATCATAGTCTACATTTTGGACTTCTATTGGAAATACGAAATCATTTTTATTTTAATATTTGATTTTCTAAAAAGTAATAATAAATAAATAGTTACTATTTTAGTTTATGAAAAAATAAAACTTAAAAATGTTTAATGTTTTTTTTTCTCGTTTTTTTTTAATTTCTTATTTAGAAAATCAAATGTTTTCATTACACATTTCTTCATTAGCACTTCTCCACTTTTCAGTTATTGACATTGATAAGTGAGCTTCACTTTCATCTCATGTCCATCGTCAACTAGCTTCCAGGTTTTATTAAAATTAATCATAAACTGAACACACAGTGAAAAACTTTCATAGTTTTTATTTCATATGATTTGAACAAAAATGTGTTATTTCACCAGGAAGAAATTGGCTACGTAATTAAACTCTCCATAAAAGAAATATAATTACATCTGAATATGTAACGTCCGTTTCATAGGTCAAGACCTACAAATCTGTTTGTGACGTTTTTTATCTCTTATATTCAGATGTATTTATATTTCTTTTGTGGAGAGTTTAATTACTATTTCCAATAGTAATTAAACTCTCCATAAAATTTCACAAATAACAAAAATAAAAATTCACAAATAACACCTTTTTGTTCAAATCATATGAAATAAAAACTATGAAAGTTTTTCACTGCGTGTCCAGTTTATGATTAATTTTAATAAAATCTGGAAGCTAATTGACAATGGATTGTAGTAATAAGTTCTTAAATACACAAACGATGCAATAAAAATAAAAACTAATATAATAATTGTGCTAAAGAGGCATTCAAAGATGCATCCTAAAATTAGTTGCATACATAATATTATAAGCACTTTTTTCCCCCCATCTGAGGTATGCTCTGACTGTTCTGTTTGGATTATAATTGAACATTCGATTTACATGTTATATCCAGTCTTATTTATTTTTCTTCTACTGTTTTCACTTTTCATTATTTTGAAATATATCCTCATTTCTTTTGTGATCAAATGATGAATAGTTTGCAGTTCTTTCCATAAATGCTATGTTACTTGTTTTCATTTTTCATTTCATACCGGTTCTGCTACGATTTTTAAACGGTTTTGTCGTTATTGTACTAAATTAAGATTAAGCATTCTATTTATTAAACGTCCATAGCCTGTAAAATTTAGAAGTTTCTACTTCAATGTTTTTTCGCCTTTCTACAATATTTTAATAAAAAGCAATTAAAAATGTTTGGTTCCGACCAGTATCTGTCCGCAAAATGTAATTTTTTTCAAGAGATATTTCTTTCTCATATGTTTTTACTATGATGTTCAAATTATATATCGCTCTTCGTAAATTATTTTAGAGGCGACCCATAGAAAATTTAATTTTAAAATGACGATTGTATAAAAAAGTAACATCGGGAGATACAATTTACAGAACATTTTTTACACAAAATAATGACAGAAGGGGGAGAGAGAGAGAGAGAGAGAGAGAGAGAACAACATCGCGACTCTCAAGAGATTGGAAATTTTTCCAAACTTCAAGAAATTTGTTCGCTGTCTCCCCAATTTAAGCTCCTTTAGTGTTGTAATGGGGCACTGTGGATCTGGGGAATGGAGAGGTCATGACCCTCGCTGAATATCAAAATCAACTTCCGAATAAATTATATGTGATGCCCCATCTCTGTTATGGTATCACTGTTAATTTTTATACCGCTGGTTGGAATTCTTGAGTTAAATTCCAGACTAGAAAATGATCGTATCGCTTGTCAATATCATATGGTAATGATAGTTAAAATGACGAAAACAGCATTTGGGGAAAGTGTATAATAATTATAGCATTTTGATGAAATCGAATTTAATTTTCATGAAAAGAATCGAGTAATAATAATGATATACAAAAACTAAAATTATGGACATGTAAAAATAAACTCGACTTCTGTTGTTTCTTTGTTTACTCCCCTAACAGCCTCTAACGATGAAAGTAAAGAGACCTGTTACTGTTATCTTAAAAAAAGGGCTTACTAGAATGACAAAATCTCCTGTGTACTATTTTGGCTTCTTCAATTTACTTTAAAACAAAATCTGATCCTCTTTAGTCTTCAAACATTAAGACTAATAATCATATGATCAAAGCATTTCATGCGCATCCCACCCACCTTTTCTCTAAATATTTATCCAAGATTCTCATAAACTATATCGGCTATATAGTTTTTGAGATTAGCTTTTGATTAGATTTTGAGACATTTTGAAGATTTTCAACAGATATTTCTTTCTCATATGTTTTTACTATGATGTTTAAATTATCTATCGCTTTTCGTTAATTATTTTAGAGGCGACGCATAGAAAATTTAATTTTAAAATGCGATTATAAAAAAATTACATTTGCGCGGATTATTTCTAAAAATACAAGATATATATACAGATGGGCTCCCCTTCTGTCACAGTTTATATATGATAACATTTGAATACAAGTTCTATCAAAGGTAATCTTAAAATCACATATGGTGCAGATACGTGGATTGTATTTAAACTATTAACGAAACAAAGAAATTAAGCTAGTTGACCTATAGGATTTTCTTTGTTTCCTTAACAACCGTTTCCTTAAAATTAAGTTTACTGTAGAAATCGAAAAGGATAACCGACTCTCGTTTCTAGATGTTCTAATCAGATGGCGAAGGAATATCTTTGGAAGTCTATAAGACGCCAACCTATATCCACTCCGACTACTTTCATCATCCTCAACAGCTGGAAAATATCGCAACTTTAAAGAACCCTGCTTCAAGAACAACTAAAGATGATGAAACAAACAAGAAAGATTAACTTAATATTCTATTCCATTGATTTCTTCAAAATGGCTTCTTGAAAAAGGTATTAAGTAAATTACTTTTCTCTGAGAAACCAATTCGTACATTTATAAAAATAGATTCACCTGTTCTAAGATCTTGTTATCTATTACTATTTTAGTTCTTACTGGATCTTGTCCTTTAAAGACCGTAGTTTTTGATTTTTCTGTTGATATTATCATACCATAATCTTTGGCTATCTTATTTAGATCTAAAATAGCTTTCTGTATGTTATCTTCAGAATTTGTAATTATTATTTGGTCGTCGACGAAAAGGAGAATGTTTAAGTTCACCGTAAATTAAAAAATATAAACATAAATGGATGGAACACGTTCAAAGAATGAAAATAGAAAGATTACCAAAACAAGCCTTAAAGTACAAGTTATTAGGGGAAAAAAAAACCAGGACGTTTTTTTAAAAGATTCAACGATGACTTCTAAGGCTGGAACAGGTCACGCTAGGCCTAAATCCTTGATATGCATGATGATGATGATGATGATGAGAAAAATAGATTAGAAAGGTGCCATACCTTACCCTATGCCAACAGAACTTCAAGACATGTGGAAAGGTCTCTTGTACAATTATAAAACCTGTGAGACCTTCATTATGCCAATAACCATCTGAACCTTGTACAACAACAACGCACGTTTTACTCTCGATATAATAAACGATGCGAATAACTAATCTACATTATTATAAATGTTATACACACTCTCTCTCTCTCTCTCTCTCTCTCTCTCTATTGTATATTCTCTAATATGGTTTATATTTATATCACATCTAAGAGCAAATCCTAGTTAAAATTATAGATAGTTTTTGTCTGTTAAATCCAACAAATAAGTTTTTCGGATATAGCATTCATATTTTGTAATACCATTCAGCCAATGGGGTTCTTTTAATTCTCTTTCAAATAGTTCAAATAATAGTTCAAAAAATAGCTCAAATAATTCAACAAAAAGTTCAATAAATCTCTTTCAAATAACAAATCAAGAATGAACGTTTGCCTTTCATTCTTGATTTGTTCAAGTTTAAAGTTATTTTATGATTCAAATTTTAGGAAGCTAAACTTTTATATCTTGTTATACGATAGAGAAGACAGAAGTGGTTTACACACTTCAAAAAATCCTTTATTATATTTAAACATGTGATATAATAATTGTTGTTATCACTCTAAAGCATTCTTTCCGTTACTCCTTACTCAGAGATTCCATATTGTGTCAACTGACCCCCTCATGCCAACCAGGCCGGGTTTTAGC